>NC_087514.1:33669732-33794732 GCF_963921805.1 Phalacrocorax carbo | reverse complement strand
CAAACAGAGGTTAATAGTGTCTAAGGTTGCTGCTGTTGGGTAGGCAGATCTTCCTTTTGTCATAAAAATTAATAACCTTGCAAGTATGTCTTAGGCTTTTTCTCTTCAATGCAACTTGAATTATTCCATTTTCAATTTCCCGTTATTCTTTAGCTAGTTAAGTAAAAATATGTAGGAACATAAGTAAATATATCGATTCTGTTCATTAGTTAACTATTTCCTTCACATCTTTGTATCTTAAGCTTTAGCTAGGTGATGTAGGATAAGCATGTTGTTCTTGTGTAGGCTGCATATAGCATGTATAACGGCATATACATGTAAAAGTTGTTTTTAAAACTTTCTGACAAATTTTCTATCAATGAGTGCATTAAATTCCTTTTATGGCAGTGACAGGTAAAGAACAGATTGATATTTCTTTTGAGAAAAAACTAAAGAAGAAACAAGAAGGCCTGTTACACTGGATATATAGCTTTTCATAAGACTACTTTGAAAATGTCAAATCTGTACCACTTCTGCTCTGGAATTTTTAGAATCTTACATGAGTCAGAAGAAGTTTCTCAGTAGCCTGCATCATAATAGATGTGCATTATATGCAGTCTAATTGTAGGATATCCTCATCTCAACAAAAATATTTCATATCATTTCTTGTAAGGCCATAACCCACCTAAAGTAAACATATCCTGAAAAGTAATTGAAACATGCTGGACAAGTATTTTTTTTTTTTCTAAGTGCTATGCCATTTTGTACAGGCTACCAGATTTAATTCCTTCTGTTGAGGGTATGCATCTTTCCGCCCAATGACATATGCAGCCATTTGTGCCCCAGGACTTTTTGCCTGTAGTATATGATTACATTTGAGACAGGATTTGGTAGTCCTTCTAGACTCCTCATTGCAATTTGGGTTTTCCGATACCAGAAACAACTATAACCTCATTTGTTAGTAAAATAATATTTTTTGGTTAAACATCTTAGGGAGCTGTGGAAGGACAACATCGACTGGGCAGTTTCTATTGTGTTTCTTGTTTTTTCTTCAAGTGTGTGCTGTCTCTGAAAACCTGTGCGTGCAAAGGAGAACATTTTTATGGAGAGAAGCTTTCACAAGATGAAGTCATCATTCTCGTATCGCTTTGTTAGTTCTCCTCCTTGCAATCCAGAATGTTGTGTGCCTGGCAGAAAAACAGTTATCAGGAAAATTTATGATCTAGATGTTGGTTCTACTACAATCAAAATTATATCTATTGTATCTATCACCTATTTCCAAAACAGTAATTTCTGTATACCAAGAGAGTCTGGGTAATGTAAGCTATTTTGGGGTCCTCCGTACCACAGAGGGTGGATTCAGTAATACTATAACATCTTTGACTTGATTGCAGCCCACGAACCATCTTTTTTAGGGCTAGACATAGAAATTTAATAACATTACATGTGGAATGTCTGTCAGTGTTGGGAATGACAGTAGGTATCCATACGTTCTGGACCTCAGGGACCTGGTATCTCAGCATATGGACTTAATTTAAACAGACACTTAAGTAACTGTGTTTTACATTTACAAACAGCCAGTACCTGAGAATAGCCTCCTGTACAGGCAATCCTTGTAAATGTGACAGGAAGCTGTACTGTACAAGTCATCCTTGTTTTGCTCTATTAAAAAGTCAGCACTTTCTAATGGAAACCACATGGTGCTATCGTTTTGTTATCTTAAGCACTGAAAAGAACTGCAATATGTGCTGACAAATGTGAATTTACGCTAGTATATCTGACAACCACAAGAAGACTGTGTCTTTCACAAAATGGAATGATACAGAATCATTGAATGATAAGGTTATAGGAAAATTAACTTGGAAAGTACCTCAGAAGATCTCTGGTCCAACTTAGTGCTCAAAACAGGCTCAGCTATGAGGTCAGAACAAGTGCAGGGCTTTGCCCAGCTTAATACAACCTTTTCCAGTGCTTGATTCTCCTCATGAAGATTCTCTATTCTAAAGCTGCCTTGTTCCAAGTGATGTCTGTTGCCTTTCATCCTCTCACCATGCACTATTGCAAAAAGTCTGACTCTATCTTAATAACCTTCCTGTAGTTACTGAAAGACTGCTGTGAGGTACCTCCAAAACCATCTCTTCTCTGGGTGTAAAAGCCTGGGTCTCTCATCCTCTCCTCACAGGGCAAAAGCTCCACGTCTGACACTGGCCATCTCATTTCAGTTTATCTTTGTACTTTTTTCTACTGGGGAACCCAGAACCAGGCACAGTTGTGGTCTCATGAGCACTGAGTAAATGGGGATAATAATTTCCCCGAGTCTATTCACTGTGCTCCTGCAAGTACAGCCCAGGATGCTGTTGGCCTTTTTTGCTGCCTGGACACAGTGCTGGCTCATGTTCAACTTGGCAAAAGTGGCAGGTCATTTCCAGCAGAGCTGCTCCTCAGGAAACCCATCCCCAGCCTCTATCAGTGCAAGGGGTTCTTCCTTGCTAGGTGCAGGACTTGTCCTTTGTCCTTGTAGAATACCATGAAGTTCATGTCTGTCCATTCCTTCAGCGTGTCCAGATTCCACCGAATAGCAGCCCTGCTCTCAATTCCCACCCCCTATTTGGTGTCATCTAGAAACTTGATAAGAGTGTACTCTATTGGCTTCTCTGGGTTGTCAATTAAGATAGTAAAGAGGAGAGGTCCCAGTACAAGTGCCTGTGGTACTACACCGGTTACTGGCCTCCACTAACTACCCTATTAGCCCAAAAATTCAACCAGTTTTCACCCATCTAGCTGTACATCTACCCGGACCATAATGACTTAACTCAGATATTGTGGGAGGCAGCGTTGAAAGCTTTGATAAAGTTGCGGTACATTACATCCTTGGTCTTACACAAGGATTGCTTAAGGGACTTGCAAAACATATTTGCTAAGCATTTCATCACAACTATGAAAACAGAAAAAATGTTTTGACAAAGATTTAGATTTTGGCAGTTCACAGTTTTTTATTTGAAATGGACACTGAAGAATAAAGGTGAATGTGGGCGAGTTCTGAAGGAGATAAGTATGCAGGATAAATAATTGCAAGAAAAAGGCCATGGTGCCTGAAAAAATAAATAATTCAAATACTTTTAGAATCTTTTGAGTTCTTGCCAGTGGGATTAATCTCTAAATTCATCTCTTAATTTTGGGGTGTACCTGTAATTATCAACATATGGGAAATGTGCTTGTGCCCCTGTGAAAAGACCAAACGTTTAATGGAAATTAGACCACTTTTTCTCATTCTTAAGTAGACACTTGGTCAGCTGGATAGCTGTTCAGAACATTTCGGCTCAGTTTACTGCCTAGGTCTCCAACAGATATAAATCTTAGACAACTAACACATGTGTTGGTACTTATGTGAGAAGTATAAACTAAAAGGCTTATTAAAATAAGTGATTAAAGTATTTCCTAATAAGACTAAAATAGATAGTTTAGGAATAGCATTTTACTGAACTTATTCAAGGTGTAAATATTTTGCTATTGGCACACTTGTCAGTGTGCTGAAAGCAATGTGTGTATTGCCAATAAATGACAGTTTATTATCTCTTTTTTTTTTCTTTCCAGGTGTTTGCTTCCTCAATCAGTCTAACAACTTTTGAGCTTTCCATTCAATTAAGTGGTGGAAAATACAGCACACCAATACCAAGGTGGGTGACACTCGCCCAGATGTTTCAGCATTGATGAAATGATAAACAGTATTGGTTGTTGTATTTTAAAAGGATTCAGAGTTATATTTGCCCAAAAGATTTTATTAGAGCCAACTAATTTTCAGTGTTAATCACACAATAATTAAAGATCCATATGACTTCTGGGCATGATTTGTTAGCTTATGATTCCTGTAAAAAATGGTGGTTCCCCCAGCCACATTAGAAAGATGAAGGATTGCATGAATCAAAGATTCATAAAGCTAGTTATGGAGTGTCATCAGAAAATTAAGGACAGAATAAAAGATTATCTGTGATGATTCAGAAGAAAAAGCAATGAAAGGAAGGGCAAACAGGACTATATCAAATTCATCACCTTGGGTTATGTGATGTGGGCACATCTTTGCATCTGCTCCACTACAGTATATAATGTAGAGTAAGCACTACAGTTCTGCCTACCAGAAACAAATTAACAAAGGCTCTTAATGTTGGCATAAAAGTACTTCATTTGGGGTATGGGCTCACCAAAGGGTTCTTCAGAGTTGTGGGTTTTTTAAAATTTTATTTTTAACTTAAAGACAGAAGTACTTTTGAGTTTGTCAGAATCCTGATGTTAATTGTTCTAATGAACTAAATACTAAACCATTACATGGAAAATAAAATAAAAAAACATAACATTACATAGTTTTTTTCAGAGTGTTTTTATTTGTATCACATGATTATGAAAAAATAATGGTTATCTTACCCACAATTTGGATCCAGTTTCTGAAATTCTTTCTATATGTGTGTGTGCAATATGCACGTATTTATAAAGCTGTAGCTTTATGAGTAGGATACCTCTTGCTTTACTCAGACCTATTTATTTTCAGAATCACAACTGTATCTGACAAACTCCAAATGTCCTAAAATAACTTGGATATTTCCTCAAAGTTTTTTACTATTTTAGTTCTGTCTTATAAAGATGACAGACACAAAACCAGATTTTTTTCATTTTTATAATAAACATTTGGAAGGTTAACACATGACTGCACTTGGCTACTTCTGATTGTTTATATTAAAAACAAAAAAGAAACCAAAATCCTTAACAGTCATGAATAGCCTGTGAATGAACTGGTTAACATTTATTATAATTGTTTAATATTGCTGTTTATGTTATTTTTACAGTAGTTTAATCTGTAATCTTACCTTGTGTTTTTGTACTATGGTTTGTTCCTTTTATATAATATTCTTATTGTAATTAATGTCATCTTCCTTTACTGAGCTGTACTGTCTTTGTGAAAGAGAAGTTCAAAGTTACATCCTTAAGATGAATGCTGAAACATTCTTGTGGAGAGAAATGATATTATATTTAGTTGTAATAAATTTTTTCTTATTTCTAAACTACAAGTGTTATATGAAGATAACATAATTTGCTTTGCAAAAGCAGAATCTGAACAAAACATGATGATCATAAATTAGGAGCTGAACTAAGAAGGAGAACCTAGCAAGTTTAAAGTACAAATTGGATGGAGAACTGAAGTTATGAAAATAAGTAATGCTGTTAACAAGAAAAATAAGGTATGTAAAATGTATTTTGCTTAAAATATATTCTGAAACTGTGGTTTATCGACTGTGCACATATAAATTTATCCAAACTTCATTCTTTTAATATAAACACTCTTCCAAGCACAAACTTGCCATCTAAGTTTTGCTGGCTTTTCATTATTAATTCCAGCCAGGACTAATTCTTATTTATCTGAGTGCATGGTGGTTGTTAATCACAGTGGTTATTATCAACATATGTGAGTATCCTAGATTCTTCAACTCTTTTTACCATCTTTTTTGAGTTGTATACGTTCACTGGCAAATCTCTTCACCGCCTTGAGTTTCACAGAATATGTACATTGAAGTCTTAAAAGCTGCTTTGTATCTATTTTCAAAAGCCTTGAAATACCACAATCTTCTGATAGAAGTTGTCAGGTTTGTTTCAGTGGCATTTGGGCCTAACTGGGCAAAGAGATGGAAAAACTATAATTAACATTATATCTAAGCATCTGCTGCATTGTTCTCTAATAATGTTTGAATGTCTACTTTATCTTTTTCCCCTTTGAAGTGAGAAAAAAGGTTGAAATACCAACTCCATTATCCAAAGACAGGATTAGCCAATTAGGCATACACAAGTCTGTGCGAACAGATGGGATGCATCTGAGGATGCTGATGTAGTTGGCTGATGTCATTGCAAGGCTGTTGTCTAACCTCTTCAAAAGGTCATGAATTTTGTAGGAGTTTCCTGATGACTAGAAAAAACCAAATGTCACACCCATCATCAAAAATGGCAAGAAGGAAGCTGGTCTGCCTCACCTCAGTGACTGGGCGTGTGATGGAATAAATCCTCCTGGAAGCCATTTTCAGACACTTGAAGGACAAAAATGTGATTGGGAGCAGCCAACACAGATGTAGCATGCACAAATCATGCCAGGCCAACTTTCTATGATGAGGTGAGCACTGGTGCTGCGGACAAAGAGAGGGCAGTAGATGGTGACTTTAACAAGGCCTTTGACACCCACTCACAATTTCCTTGTCACCAAACTGGTGAGATACCTGCTGAATAAACGGATAATAAGGTAGACTGAAAACTGGTTTGACTGCCAAACAGAAAGAGCTGTGATTAGTGGTGCAAAGTTTATCTGGTGGCACGTAGCAAGTGGCATCCTTCAGGGATCAGTTCTGGGACCGATACTGTTCAATGTCTACATAAATGGCCTGGGTGGTGGGACAGAATGCATTCTCAGCAAGTTTGTTCATGGTACCAAAGCAGGAGAGGTGGTAAATACACTGGAGGGCAGGGCTGCTGTTCAGAAGGACTTAGACAAGCTGGAGAAATGCATTAACAGAACCTCATGAAGTTCAGTAGAAGCAAGAGCCAGGAGCTACCCCATGGAACAGTAAGGGCTGGTGGGCAGGCCAGCTGGCTGAAAAGAAACTTCAGAAAAAATAAACATTTTAGGGTCCTGGTGGACATCAAGCTGGATGCTATTCAGCAGCAAGAAAGTCAAATGCATCCTGAGTTCTGTTAGTACGAATGTAGTCAGTGGGTCCAGGGGAGTAATCCCTCCCCCTGCTCTTTGGCACTTGTGAGAGTGTATCTGAAGTGCTATGTCTGGCTTTGGACTCCTCATTTCAAGAAAGATATTGGCATATTAAAGCAAGTGAAGTGGAGAGTGATCGAGATGGTCAAGGAGCTGGAGCACATGATGTATGAGGAAGGGCTGAAAAGACAAGGTTTGTTTCACCTTAACAAGAGAAGGTTCGGCAAAGTCCTTGTTTCTATCTGCAACTACCTGAGCGGATGGAGACAGAATCTTACCAGAAGCATGCAGTGATAGGGTAGGATACAATGGACACAAGTTGGAACATGAGAAATGACAACTAGATAGATGGGAAAACTGTACCATGAGGGTGCCCAAACCCTGAAACTGATTGCCTTGAGAGTTTGTGGAATCTCAGTCTTTGGCAGTGTCTGAGACTTGACTGGACACAGCCCTGAGCAACCTGCTCTAGTTAGCTATCCTCTAAGCAGGGGGCCATATGTCCCTTCCAACCTAAATTTTCCATTATTCTATTATTTTGTGAATTTAGCTTTGATCATTAGCGCTTTTTATTACAGGAACTCTTTCAACATAAATCTTTATTAACATAGGAAATTCACTGTGGAAACCAACTGGAGCTGCCGAGCTACTCAGGATATCACACAGCAAAGGATGCACTATCTTGCCAACTTTGTAGAGCTATGAGAGCTGAACAGACTGTAACAGCAAAATGTTTTTGCAATAGTATATAGTGTGAAACCATGATTTATACCAAACACATTCAACTTGAGGCTGAATGTCTCTTCCAAAATAGACATGTTCATTTAGTTAAATTTATCTGCCCCCTTCTAACATCCATTTCTGTGCTTGGAAAACACTTCTACAGCTTTTGGCTTTAGCTGGAGTCACTCTGCTCCTCAGTAATTTATCCCGAGGTCTACACACGCTTGCTCAAAGTCAGGCACAAGTCGATACATTGAAAGCCTTTTCATAATTCTGTGTATATTCTCATTCCATCACACCTGTCAGTCTACACATTCTGCCACAGAAAAAAGTAGGGATACTATTTACGGACAGGAAAGTGTATTACCAGTTAAATAGTACTAAAAGCAGAAACACATCTTTCTGTTTCTTTGGCATATCCCAAGCCTATTTTGCATCCCATTGCAAAGGAGGCAAGGTTAGCTAGTGCTGCACAGCCTGATTCCAAAAACTGCATCTACCACTCACACATTATAGGGTAAATTATAGCTTAACCATACCAACTACCATATCCCAGGCATCCACTGACAGCTT
The DNA here is from genome assembly GCF_963921805.1 of Phalacrocorax carbo. NCBI lineage: Eukaryota > Metazoa > Chordata > Aves > Suliformes > Phalacrocoracidae > Phalacrocorax > Phalacrocorax carbo. Next base: position 33,786,715 of record NC_087514.1, on the reverse strand, counting down.
TTCCTCCATTTCCATTTGCTGTTTCCTCATAAGGACTCCATTCTAGAAAAAGATAGGTCAGCTGCAATTATTTCTTTCTCTCTCTCAACAAGGAAAACATATTCACGCAGCTGCTCACTGTGCCTCCATGATCAGGCTCTCCTCTTGCTACAACACTTTCCAAGACTGAAGTTTGCCTCTCCATAGGTCCTGACATACTGGTTACCTCTCCAGAAACTCAGTCCTTCCTTCCACCAGCCAGGTAGAAGTGGGCCACTTCACAGATTGTGGGTAAAAAGAGACAGGCCATGGACAAAGACCCCGCCCCAACCAAGCCCTTCACCTGGATGAAGGTTCTAGAACAGCATAATCTAAATTTGTAGTTAGCTCTTCTTTGACCACACAGTTGGACAAGCTGATTTTCAGTCCCTTTTTTTCTATAATCTCATCATTCTTCACCTGTAGTGAACTAGCTCCCATAGCAGTGCCTTGAGTGTTTTTCAGCACAGTCTCCATGCCAGCAATGCACTGCTCTGCCTCCTGGGTCTGCCAGTGTGAATGAATGGTGACCTTTTGCTTTAGTTCTAAATATCTTCCTGGAACCTTACTCTTCAGCCAACCTTCTTCCTAGAATTTCTCAAACTTCTACAGAAAGAGGTGTGCCTCCTATTCGTTAGCCCCAGACTGGACCTCAGGCTCAGCTGTGTGGTTTGAAGCGTGAAGTATGCCATAAAGATGGTCCTGGCACTCTGTGAGACATACCGGCTGTGCAGACACCATCACCAAATTTTTATGATGTCAAAAGCCAACTTTATTGCAAAGTTAATCTAGCAGTAAGTACAGCTCTAAGACTGCTCTAAAGAAACAGCTAAAGAATGTGAAAAGCCAGATTCAGAAGAAATAGAAATTGTCTCCTATAGAAGAGCAAGGGAAAAGGTAAGAGGGATAACAGGTGGAATTTATGGTATCTAGTGACATTTTGAATCAGATTGGTCATGGAGCCTTTAGGGTTTGTCCTAAGAACTGTTTGAAAGACAGTAATGGGTGTGTATGGGAGTGTAGACTGCCTGAGTTTTCACACCCTCTCTCTACAACTACAACATTGCTTTTGCTGATGTGATAGCTCAGTCCAGACTGAGACCGCATGGCATTATGGATGTCGAAATTGCATTGATGTCTAAAATAGATCAGGTTACTGCAGAGACTGTCTGAACTCTGAACACAAAACATGAGTACTTCCCTCTCCTTTACCATTGTCTCACTGCATCACCTTAAACATATCTATTTCTCATCTGGAAAATGGGCAATAATAAAACCAATTTACTTTACCTGGCAACTGTTAAGATTAATTAGTTAATGGTGTGGAGCTCATTTCTGCAGAGGCTTCCTATGGCCCACAACACAGGCATATAGAAACAAAGAAAGAGATTGCATGTTTAAACCAGACAGTTTCCTTGTTCAGAGAGAAAGAAGGGGTAGATGTAGGTTGTCTGCGATTTCAGTTTCCTTTTCTTTTGCCAATTATGTCTGCATTTGGAAGACTAATGCTCTAATAATACTTGGTACTCATTTGGAAATTTAGATGAGACATTTGGGTTTCTTAAGTAGTTTTGCATTAGACTTAAGCTATCTCATAAATAAATGATGACTTAAAAAAATCCATCTACATTTCATCTTATTGTAGAAAGAAGGGCTATTATAGAAAGAAAAACCCCAGGGTGTTACTGTATCAGTCCTTCAATATGTATGTGATATTATCATGTGCTTTAACGACTCCAGTCTTTAATAAATCAATTGATTGGGCTGTTCTTTGGCCTCAGAAACATTACACTGTATATTTTTTTTACTCATTTTCAGTTTTGTATGTGTATGTATATAAGTATAGATACATATAATTATTTGAATAAATAAATATACACCTATATATACATTGTATTTATGTAAATATGTACATGAACAATATAAGTACATATGTATATAAATTTTATCTCCTGAATTATTACATCCCTAAAGTGAAATTTATTTTCTGGAGAAGTTTACACAAGCCTGTCTGGGATCCTGTGCCTTCAGCAGCAGTAGAGTATACTGCTCTGAATTTCCAGCTACATCAACCAGACTGCATCTACCTCAAATCTGACTGAACTATCAGTGTAGGCATATTGAGGTCTTCTCTGTACTTCATTTCCTACCTGTAAAGTGAAAGGTTAGTTGAGCAGATAAACACATCAAAGACTATAAGATAGGTACTGAAATACATAATAAGACCAGGTATATATGTAACTAAAACCAAGAAAAACACAAGGCTATGAAGATTTTATCCTGTTTTCTAAAAAAATCCAACACTTATTAAACATCTTCTTCGAAAGACTGATTAAGTGAAGCAATTAAGCATGAGCTTAACTTGAAGTCAACAGTAGTTAACCACTTGCCTATAACTAATTACGTGCTTAAATGGTTTGCTGAATTTGTAATTTAATATAAATGCATATAAAGTGTGGGGGTTTAGCATTGTTTTTTTTCAAAATGCAACTTAAAGAAGAGATTGTTTGACCTTTTCATTTCTAATTGATTTCTTCACATTAAGATTTTGCAACTGAGATCCAACAACCTAACATGAAATAACAATTTCTCTTCTTTAAAAATCAGATTATAGCTATCAAGTATTTTTCACATCCTTTCCTGAAACATTGTCTTACATCTTGTATATAGTTTATTTCTATCTATATTTCATTAAGTTAAAGTTTCTTATAGTCATTTTATTATTTGCTAAACAACTCTTCCCTTGTTATACCCTTGTAAAATCTCTCTTCATTGCCCTGAAAATAGAATTCTAGTAGATGCCGAGTCCTCATGTCAGTGCTTTCCTATGTTGTTCATCTAAGAGTCACTCATTATTCAGAAGAAGGAGAACCCCAATATGGTTCCTAAAAAAGTTTGTTGTGAGAGATTACATGCACTGTAATCTTATGAAAATGGCAACGTTTCCATTTTTTCCAACTGCACAAAAGTAAATATTTAGGAAAACAGTCAACTGAAGAAGATACAAATAGAATAGGATGGCTTTTTAGGATCACTGATGCCGGGAGAAATGCAATGAGTAGTCCATGAAGGTTGCATTATTAAAATCAACCAATATTTTTATTTCAGTCAGTTGTGTTTCTTGAAAGTATGTGTTTTTACTCACACTGAAATAATCCTAAACCATTGTAAAATTACCTTTAGGGTTGCTTTACCACTTTTTCCAGCTCCTGCTTTACCATATTTTTCTTTTTTCCTCCTTATTTACTACAATCAAGTGATTTTCCTGTAATTGCTCACATAGTTTTTCCTGGTGCTGAGTCTGCAGGATACGTAATCATTTAATCAGTAGCAACATATTTTTTTATTCCTATTGCATGATTAAATTAATATAGTTTACATGTGTTACATTTACAGAAATCACTAACTCATCAAACAAAAATAAATATGGTAGTCTAATTAAATCTCTTCTGATTTCATATCATATAAAAATACTCAAAATAAGGTCAGGATAATTACATTTTAATTATAAATAAGCAACTGTTTCTAACAATTACATTATAGCTAAACTTAACTCAGGAAAAAATAAAGTGAGAGAAAATACCTCTAACACTATTTACACAGATAACTTAATTTGCTTCATTCTGGGCAAATTTAGTTTGTTCTCATTGTGATTATGATATGGCTCTGTTTTCTTAGCAAGAGTTTTGCCAAGACCTAAAAATAACTCAAGATCTTCTTCTGACAGCAAAACAAGAAGTTTAAAGAAAGTTGTAAGTAATAAGTCATGAATCAAAGCATTTCTGAAACATGAAAATGCTTTCACTTCATTTGCAAATACGTTGTTGTGGTTTAACCCCAGCCAGCAACTAAGGCCCACGCAGCCGCTCGCTCACTCACCCCTGGTGGGATGGGGGAGAGAATCAGAAGAGTGCAAGTGAGAAAACTCGTGGGTTGAGATAAGAAAAGTTCAATAAATAAAATAAAAACTGCACATACAAGGAAAGCAAAAGAAGGAATTCATTCACTCCTTCCCATGGGCAGGCAGGTGTTCAGCCATCTCCAGGAAAGCAGGGCTCCATCACACGTAGTAGTTACTTGGGAAGACAAATGCCATAACTCCAAACATACCTCCCCTTTCCTTCTTCTTCCCCCAGCTTTATATGCTGAGCATGATGTTATATGGTATGGAATATCCATTTGGTCAGCTGGGGTCAGCTGTCCCAGCCGTGTCGCTTCCCAACTTTAACTAAAACATCCCCATGTCATCAACACTGTTTCCAGCACAAATCCAAAACATAGCCCTATACCAGCTACTATGAAGCAAATTAACTGTATCCCAGCCAAAACCAGCACATTAGTTTTTAATCACAGGAAATATTTTAAATTAGGATGTTGTCAGCTATGAATTTCTTGAATTTTATCCTTAATGGAAACAGCTTTCTCTCTAATTAAAAAGCTATCAAAAAAGCCTCTTTTTTCACCATGACAGGTCAAACTAGACCCACTTGAAGCATTTTTAAACAAAAAAGAGATTCAAACAGATGGGCCAAAAAATGATGTGAATCGGTATCTGCTGATATTGGATCATTCATGCAGTAGAGCCTCTGAGGTATCTGTGCCTGTTCTCAGCATTAGCTTAAAAATAATTACCTAAGATTCTTAAAAGCTAACCCTTAATGAAACATCTTTCTTAGTTTGTAGGAAAATCCAAAAGACTTCTTTTTATTAAAATAGCTGACTTCAGACATACAGTTACACTCTTTTGTTATACGTTGGAGTCCTATACAATGAGGGCTCTGTGCTGACAAAGTTCTAAGGAACAGTTAAACACATACTGCCTTCATGCCTTGGCAAACGGTGTGGGCAGTGTCTCAGTGGACCCCAACTGACAGTTCTTGTGCAAAGGGTTCTGGCACAGCAAAAATAGGATGTGTTTGGCCAACACACTTCTTACATGTAAAATGTCTGTATATTACATAGATGTCTTTTTTCCTGTGTGCAGCCAACATGTATTTCCCACTGTTCGATCATGGTGGTGACAGATGATTGCCCAGCTATGTTATCTGCATTTTCAGTTTTTTAGTACTTTTATAGTTGAGTCACATACATCTAGTGTTTTCAGGTGACTGTTCAGTCTTCTCATGAAATGTAAATGTTTTCAAACTTTACAGTCATGCTTAACCTGTACTTATAATACTGCTGATTAAATTCTTACAGACTGATTTGTAAAGGACTTCATCCAAAAACATATTATGTAATCTCAGGAATATTATAAAGTGAAGATTAAGCAAAAAAATTTTTGTTCAGATTCCTGTGCTTAACAGTACTAACAGAAAATTCTTTCCTGAAAATGCACCTTAATGTTTATTGTACTGTGTATTTTCTGGCCTTAAACTGCTCTCACCTATTTAGAAGATTTTATAATGCCTTATGTCTTGATAGTAAATTAAAGAGTTTTAGCATGCATATAATTACAGGCAAATATATATATATCATGTTAAAACAAAGAAACACTTGAATATAATTGAAAAATCTGGATAACATGAGTGTTTTGATGTAATTCCATCTATCGATATATAATACACTCTTCAAAGGCTGAAGGTCAGTGAAAAGCTATATGAAATGAAGAACATTTAATTGTAACTGAATATTTTCCATTGGGATATTCTTTATAAATCCATTTTAACTCCATATGCTAGTGTCTATGGTTGAGGTTCTTCAGGGATTGTTGAGAGGGATCAATAAAAACTGATAACAGGAGGCTATGGAGTTTTATATACCCACTCTCTTACAATGTGTTTGCCCTGGACAAGTCTCAGGAGAAATGGTTCAAATGTCTGAACTCCCTAGAATACTCCTGGGCCTTTTATACAGGTTTTTTTTTTTTTAACATAAAACTTTGGAACTACAGAGCTGGTATAATGACCATGTTTATTTTTTGACTTCATACAGCTGGTTCACTGAGCTTCTTATTTAGCTTAGCTTTTAGTACTTTGGTTACACCAAATTTCATGGTGTTTCTTCAGTTGTTGAACATATTCCAGTACTTTGATCGCACAAGCAGTCTCTTTCTTGTTTGTTTTCAGTATTACTATTATATTTAAGGCTTATTTGAATCATATCTTCCTATTTCAAGGGACTGGAAATGGTTGACTTTTTGGTCTTTTTTATTATTTTTATAAAAAATCTTCAAACTCAGCAGTTCAACAGCTATAATCCCTGAAAATGTTGATTCATGTTATTATTCAAATTAGTTACCTGAAAAGATTTTGTTGATGATTAAAGATAAGATTATACAAAATTTTGTGAGACATAATGACATGTAAAATTCATGCTGTAGCTATACATTTCTCTCCCTTTATTTCAAAGCATTTCACAAAACAATTTCATAAAGTGGGCCAGATGATGTATAGAGAAGAGCAGTGATTTGTGCAAAGTTACCCATAAAAACAGAATCTGAACTGTGTAGAAAATCTTGGTGTTGTAAGACCCTTTATGTGCCATCTCCTCTTATCTTTCCTTTGTCATATCCCTAATCTCTGCTTGAATCTGGGAATAAGGTAATAAAACTTAATCAATGTTCTGTATTCCTCTAATTACAGTTTGAAATTCCTACATCATGGAGTTTTCAAAGAATATAGGTAGCAGTAAGGGAAAATACTAACAAAACTTTCAGGCCATTTTGCTGTTGGAATAATTTTTTCCTGGACAGTAATAGAAATGAACTAGCAAGTGGAACTCTTTCATAAGTTAAAGGTCAGGTATAATTTCTTGGACAATAATGAAATATCATTTTTGTTAGAACAACTTTAACTGTTGTTAAAAAAACCCTTTACTTCCATCTTTTAAACATTTTTACTGTATAAATCGTATTTACCTATGACAATGATTATATAGTCAATATGTCTTTTGTGGTGACTTGACCTTGGCCAGCTGCCAGCTGCCCAGCCAGCTGCTCTGTCACTCCCCCTCCTCAACAGGAGAGGGGGAGACAATAAAATGAAATGAAAAGCTTATGGGTCAAGATAAAGGCAGGGAGATTAGTTATCAGTTAACATCACAGGTGAAACAGACTTGACAAGGGAAAAATTAATTCAATTTATGCCAATTAATCCAGATTTGGACAGTAAGTAACAAAAGGAAAAAAAAGAAAATTAAACTTTCCCTCACCCCCTTTTCCCAAATTCAACTTCAGCCCCTCATTCCCAACTCCTTTACCTCCTCCCCAGTCACCCCAGCACCCCAAGCAGTCACAGCCTGTCTGTAACAGCTCCTTTCTGCCACTCCTTCCTCCTCACACTTCACCTGCTCCAGCATGGGTCCCCTCCACAGGCTGCAGTCCTTCCAGAAAAAATCTGCACTTCTGTGGGTCCCCTGCAGGCTGCAGTGTGGGTATCTGCTCTGGCGTGGTTCTCTCCATGGGCTGCAGGGAAATACCTGCTCCACTGTGGTCTCATCCGTGGCCTGCAGCTGAAGGAACCAGCTGGAATGGGCTGTGTCCAGCATGGGCAGCCCCTGGCCTCCCTTCACCAGAAGCTGCCCTGCAGCTCTCCATTGCCATCACTTTGCCATGGACACCCAATACACCCTAGAGTTTACTAATCCTAGTAGCTGAACTGCAGCAACTCTTCAAACATTTTGGTGTTATTATGATCTAATTTATAATTCTACGCATCAGTTTCACAAGCATATTTGAAACCACTTTCAGGACACAAATTTTCTAGGATTTATTTGAGAAAAGCTTCTGTCTTGATCACAGTGAAGAGTCGTTATTTAGTCCTTGTACTACTAACATATTCTCTGTGATTAATGTCACAGGTTTGCCATTAATTGAACAAACCTAATATAAATATATTAAAATTCCCATTTGGTGCTAAATAGTGGTAATTTAACAGATTCTATAGCCTACTAGAAAGCCAATATTAATTCCATAAAAATGATCCAGTAAATTGCAAACACACAAAAATTTTGAAAAAAAAAATCCTACAAGTTTTCTATACCCTTTGAATATTCTTTTAACATAAAGAGAGTTTCCTCTCATAGAGTATTGATTCTTGGTCCTATTTTTAGCTCATAAAATATGAAGCAAAGGTGAACAATATCATAACTCATGAATTCTAACAAACTGTACTTTTCAAGTCCTTTCCTCTAGCTTTTTTCTCTTTATGATAGCCTAAAACTAAGAAAAAAAAATATCCAGACTGAGAAACAATTAGGTTTGTGTCATGGACAATTATCCTTTTTTCTCACATCATAAGTGTTACCAGTCTTTGCTATAAGCTGTGTTGTTTCACCTGTAGGAAGTAATATTTGAGCCCTTGGTTTCCTTTTTCTTCCTTATTTTCCACCCTGCCTGCCAGTAGTCTAGAGCAGCAGTTCTTTAAACTCATGAGCACATCTTCTCAGAGACAAAAACCGATAGCAGTAAGAAACTTTGCATGCTTTATATTACTTCTCTCTTCATGAGTTCGAGCAGCTGCAGTCTGAGAAATTTTGTCTTCTAGAATATCTATGCTTCGATTTTAAGTATTGTACTTTTGAAGAAGAACGTATTCTTGGTGACCATGGAACCTCACCCTTCAGAAAAACCACTGCTAGTTTAACAAGATGATATAAGCTTTGTCTTTGGAGACTAATTCCTAACTACATACTGTGCCCATATTTTGGGGCTTTCACTTGTAATGGCAGAGACATCATTTTATCTACTGACCACCAACACAATGTATATTTCTGTTTGCCTATTGAAAAATTGGCAAATTGCAGTCAAGAACTCAAAGACATGAATTACCAAGATTAAATTTGTTTTTATAATCTTAGTTCATCCTGTGCATTATTGTTCATGACAATAGCTTTATCTTAATATTACAGGACATATTATGGCAGCAATCATTCATCAGTGTTTCTGGGCTTCTACATGCGTGTAACCTGTGGTGAATCAAGTCCACTCTCTTAGGTAACTATGTCTGCAATTGCAGTAGCCACTATATCTGTTGATTCAACGTTGGTATATATACCAAAGCTCTGCAATGGTTCAGTTTCCTTTTAAAAATTTTTAAACTCCATTCAGAAAGTTATGTTTAAGTGAGTAAGTACAATATCTTGCATAGGTCACAATCTCCTCTGAATTTTCAGACTTCTTTTTCTGGTGAGACATGTCTGAAATGCTGAGCACAATCTTGATTTATATTCGCAAAAGATTTGAAATTCAGAACAGGTATAGAGAACAACTTATTGAATCTGTAGGGAAACAGAGACCCTTTGTTAAGAGAAGAGGAGAGGTGGTATTACTGTCTACCAAAATTTGTCATGGGAGGAAAGGGTAAGCTGAGAAGGAAAAGAAAATAAGGTCGTTTTAACTAAGTGTGTAAAAAATCTAATAGATATGGACTACACACAAATAAAATTGACTGTTGCAAGTCTGTTCTAGGTATAGAGGAGAAACATCTTTATCAATTCATCTGCCTGCAGCCTTCCCAAAGGCTTTATCTCTCTCTGATTAATTTCTTCAAAGCCATTCTTCAGATTTTTGTCTACCTATCTTTTATCATTTCCCACTATTTTGTTTTCCTTTTTCCCCATGGTTTCCCTGATCTCTGATTTATGTTTTTTTTCCAGAGTAGCCATGCATTGCTCAGCACTGCCTAAGGTTAGGGTGAAAATTTTTTATTATTTTTGAACACCAGCAATGATTCTGTGGGCACCAGAAATGTATGTTGTTATACTGTGGTGTAAAACTTTCTGATGTGTGCATGAAAATGTGTATAAACTCTATGGCTGCCTCTGGGCTTACCTATGAATATATGTGAATTCCTTTCTGTTCTATCAATTTTTAATATAACACAATTTCTTCCTTTCACTTTATTTTATCTCCATAAGGTAATATTAACTCCCATCATCACTTAACATCAAGACTTCTATTTAACTGTTCATGTTTTTGGCACTTTTAACACAGTGTATACTTTATATTTAAATATTATGTATAAAATGTCTATTTCCTAAATCAAATTACCAGATAATACCATATTTATTTCTTGTCAAATTATTCAAATTTGTACTATGTCTGTGGAATTATATGTATGCATGTATAATTCCAAACAAGTTTATTCTGATACAAGATTATGTATAATAAGGTGGTTTTTGTTTTGTTTAGTTTTTCTCAGTTAGGGAAGCAATGGCAAAACTGCTTGTTTTGTTTGCTTTCAAATCTTGTTGATGTGGGAGCCAGTACTAGGTTCCAGCTCCCACTGATTATTTTGTGGGTGCTTCAAGCTTGAAGTAGAGTTTTTATTTAACAGGTTTATGGAGAGAGAAAAATTGATAGACAGATTAAACAGCTAAAAGTCTCCTTTGAAAATGTTTTTTATATTTTACCCTGGTTTAAACTATTTGGTAAATTAATATAATCTTGAAGTGACAGGATTTCATATTTCACTTTTGAGTAATAATTTATAATTAAAATACAATTACTCTGGACTTTCTCATGATTAACTACTATAAGATAAGTAAATCCTTATACACATATAATTAGATTATAAATTTTTGTTAGGAGGAGTAATAGGCCTTTTCTATGTGTACATTTGTACAGCGGATCATACAATAGAATCATAGTCCTGAACGAGGATGTTTAGGTACCATTGTAATATATGTTTATGTTAGAAGATTGACATAAATTTTCTCTAACTTGTATGAATATAGACAACAATTTCCTAATATATGTCTACGACTTAAATAAAAAAACTGCTGTGTACAACCTGACAATTTCTATGAGAAAAATGTTTAAATTGATGGATGAACCCTTATTATTACCCAATATTTCTTCTCGTTGTATATTGGCCTAAAGACAACACTCTCCACTTTCACAATACACAACTGAGGTCCAAAAAAAAAAAACAAGAACTGATTTAGTTCTAGAATATACTAATTTCTCAAATTATTTTAATCATAAATAGCAAAACCACAAATCCTTACTACATTTAATTTTGACATGTAATTATCAACACAATATAAACATGAACACATGTAAGTGTATCCAATTATGGACATATACATGCTTACGTTTTTTATACTTTAATAATTATTTATATGTTTTCATGGTTTAGCCCCAGTCAGCAAATAAGCCCCACAGAGCCGCTTGCTCACTCCCCTCACCCAAGTGGGATGCAGGAGAGAATCAGAAGAGCAAAAGCAAGAAAACTTGTGGGTTCAGATGAGAACAGTTTAATAATTAAAATAAAATAGTAATAATGGTAATGCTAATAATTATTATGATAAGCATTACAATAATAATTAATAATAACAATTATAATTAAAAGGAAAAATAACGAGAGAGAGAAATGAAACCTGGAGGGGGGGGGGGGGGGGCGGGGAACAAGTGATACAACCACTTATCACCTACTGACCAACGCCACCAGTCCCCAAGCTGTGATCGCTGCTTTCCAGCCTGGTCAACTCCCCCAAGTTAATATACTGTGCATGGCATAATTTAGAATCACAGAATCATTAAGGTTGGAAAAGAGCTCTAGGATTATCAAGTCCAACCATTAATTCCAACAATACCATGTCTCCTGAGCCATGCCCTGAAGTGCCACATCTACACGTCTTTTAAATACCTCCAGGGGTGGTGACTCCACCACCTCACTGGGCAGCCTGTTCCAATGTCTGACCACTCTTTCAGTAAAGAAATTTTTCCTAATATCCAGTCTAAATCTGCCCTGGTGCCGCTTGAATCCATTTCCTCTCATTCTATCACTAGTTACTTGGGAGAAGTGACAAACACCCACCTCACTACAACCTCCTTTCAGGTAGTTGTAGAGAGCGATAAGGTCTCCCTTCAGCCTCCTCTTATCCAGACTAAACCACCCCAACTCCCTCAGCCACTCCTCATAAGACCTGCTCTCCAGACCCTTCACCAGCTTCGTTGCCCTGCTCTGGACACGCTCCAGCACCTCAATGTTTTTCTTGTACTGAGGGGCCCAAAACTGAACACAGTACTTGAGGTGTGGCCTCACCAGCACTGAGTACAGGGGCACGATCACCTCCCTGCTCCTGCTGGCCACACTATTCCTGATACAAGCCAGGATGCTGTTGGCCTTCTTGGCCACCTGATCACACTGCTGGCTCGTGTTGCCTTTGGCCAGTTTGGGTCAGCTGTCCTGGCTGTGCCCGCTCCCCTCCCAGCTTCTTGTGCACCTGGCAGAGCATGGGAAGTTGAAAAGTCCTTGGCTTGTATAAGCACTACTTAGAAACAACTAAAACATCAGTGTGTTATCAACATTATTTTCATACTAAGTCCAAAACACAGCACTATACCAGCTACAGTGAAGAAAATCCCAGCTAAAACCGTGACAATATGTATATAAAATCTTAATTAGCTTTTTGGAAGGAACATTCGATCCTGTAAGACGCTTTGCTCTAAATCGCCTACAAGGAATTTTCTATAAATCTGACTTCTATTTCTACCTTGTTTCTTTCCATTATTTCAATCGCAAAGACCTCAAGGATAAATAAACAACATATTTGGTAATCCTATAGTCCTGCTTTGAAAATACGAGGCAAGTTATTGTTCTGTTGAAGATTCTCTTATGAGGATGTGCCTCAGAGGTCGTGCATATGGCTTACTCCTTTCTATAGGGGCAAAGGTGCCGAATCATGCTTTGATATTAAATTACTATTCACTAAAATATTATTTAATGCTTTAAATTATGCTAATTTTTATGTTTTAAACTATTTTAAAAACTATTATATCATCCTGACTTTTCTAGTATAGTTGTTCTTCGCTTGCAATTGTCCTCCATTTCAAAACAAAACTGAATATCAAATTAAACAATGAAAGCAACTTCTCCAGTTTCCCACCTTGTGTTTGAGATCACTTTCAGTCTTCTGTCTGCCTGACTGTAACTTTGGCTGTTACTAAAATGTGCCTTTTTCAAATGCACCCACGTTACTAAGTCAGCCAAGCTAATCATACCACTGCGAGTGTTGATCTTCTTTCACATTATTGAATAACAGATATCTGCAGGATCTCTTTAAAAACAATGGCATAAGTTGTTGCTTCTCTATTTTAAACAAAGCCAAATACTTTTTTATATTATTAATTATTTTTTTATTTTAAAATGCTGAATCAATACTTTTTTTTTTATCAAACACACTTTTAACAAGCTATAAAATGTATGACAAGGTAATGGAGTCACCACCCCTGGAGGTATTTAAAAGACATGTAGATGTGGCACTTCAGGGCATGGCTCAGGAGACATGGTATTGTTGGAATTAATGGTTGGACTTCATAATCCTAGAGCTCTTTTCCAACCGTAATGATTCTGTGATTTTATGATTCTACAATACTTTTGTATTTTATATTTTTATTAATTCTGCTGGCTTATGCATGATTTTGCTTGGGATCAGTGTGAGGCTAACTGACACAGACTTAACCTATTTATCCCATTTACTTTAAAAAATATTGGTAAACTATTTTCTTTTTTTCTAGTCCCTTGGAAACTTCCTCAGAATTCTAAGATTGATTAGTAATGATGATTAATTGGTATTTGAGATTATTTATTTAGAAAGTCCTCAATAAAAAAAAATTCTGTAAGGAAAAGCTATCCAATTCTGAAAATTAACAAAACTTAAATTCAATAGCTGTCAACTAACTTATCTATAACAGATGGAACAGAAAGAATTTTCTTGTCACTATGTATTAGAGTTACATAGTTTTGCTTCCAGCAATAAAAACTTGTGTAGAAAATTTAGGTCTTTTCTAAGTTATGCAGGCAATTCTTTTTAATTTTTTTTTAAAATATATTTCCTATATGGCGCTGTTAAAATTTACTTCATCCTGGTATATCTAAACATTTTGTTTCATTGTCAGAAGGAGGAAGGTAAGCACTGAAGTTCTTTTTCCTTTGGATGTGTACTGGGTGCAGATGTAAAGGTGTTGGCACTGGGGGGCTGCAGGCACTGCCCCATGCTGGACACAAATGATTCCAGCCAACTCCAACAAACTCACCCACAGGACACAGCTGAGCCCATCAGCCAAACTGGTGGAGCTTCTGGGAAAACATATTTAAGAAAGGGCAAAAACACCACACTGGCAGAGAAGGGAAAAAGAGTGTGAAATTGTAGTGGGGACACTAAGGTCAGAGAGGGAGAGGAGGAATTAGAGGAGGAGGAAGAGGAAGAATGAAGAGAGGAGGTGGAGATGCTCCAGGTGCTAGAGCGGATATCTGCACTGCAAATTGTGAAGGACACCACGCTGGTGCAGGTGGATATTCCCTGAAGGAACTGTGGGCAGTCCACACTGAGGCAGATTTTCTCATGAAGGATTGCAGCCTGTGGAGAGGACCCACACTAGAGTGGGGGAAAAGTGTGAGGAGGAAGGAGTGGTAGAGAGAAGATATTTTGCACTGACTGTAACCCTCCACCTCCCATCCCCACTGCGTTGCTTGTTGGGGGACATACTGGAGCTAACAATGAAGGAACAAATTGAGCCTGGGAAAGTAGGGGCAGAAAGGTGTTGTTTTCATGTTTGTCCTTCTGTTTCTTGCTACCTAAATCTATTTTAGTTGGCAATAAATTAATTTTCCCCAAGTTGAGTCTGTTTTGTCTGTGGCAGTAATTGGTAAGTGATCTCCCTGTCTTTATCTTGACAATATTTCTTGTTCCTGTTTCTTCTATTTTCTCCCCTGTCCTGCTCAGAGGGAGAGTGAGTGAGCTGCTGAGTGGGTGTTCATCTGTTTGCCAAGGTTAGCCCACGACAGTATGTGCTCCCAGGAAAATACATCTTTGCTATTTTTATGGTTGCATAAACTGAATACATTCATATATAACGGATATAAGAAAAATACCTAATTTTAAGTACACTTGGCTAAAATGTGTGTTTACAAGTGCAGTTTGTATTGCACTGTAAAACCTATGCGTGTGGTTTGTATAGATTTCAAGGCCTTGACTGAAATAATTCCAACATAAATTTTTTGTTTTTCAGTATCGGTGAAGAAATAAAATATATTAAGTTTAAAGGTTGGATTATTAAGACAGTTTTCAGTGAAAAGAAAACTATAAAAATCTTAAAGGTTGAGTTCTGAGACAGTACCTACTGAGTAGAGTGAGATGCTAAAAGTATGCAGACTTCTGCAAATAAGGTACCAAATTTGAGCAAAAATGGGTGTTATTTTTTATTCATGATAGTGTAACTTTGATGTTTGTGGTATCGGCTGAGCGCTGAATGTGTTTTCAAGTTGTCCTTTGTGAAGTTAGCACACAGTCAATTTGCCAGGCAAGAGTGAGTAGACCAGCTAAACTTAGCTGAAAAATGTCTACACAGTTTATAAAAGGACTGTCTTCTATATTCAGAAGTTTTCAGTCAAGGCAGAAGAGGAATAGTGGTATATTTCAATTATTGGTTTACATTTTCTTTACTTTAGGAAAACATCCTGGAAGGCATATCCTAAGTCACTGTATCACTCCTTGATGTTGTAGATGTATCATAACTAAGCAAGCTCCATCCAGAAATTACTTGGATTCTTTATTCTGCTACTCCCACTAAATTAGAAACTTGTTTAGGATTACCAATCAACATTAAACTAATGATTTCTCTGATTCAATAACATTTGTAAGATCACAGAGTCTTGGGGTACTGGAATCACTTCAGTTACATTCAACCCTACTTGTTCATGTTAATATAAATTTAAAACTCTATGACAGTAATAGCTAGAATAGAAACTGTAGTCATGACGTTTTGTAAAAATTAGCTCTTAACAAAAGACACTCTACATTTTTTATTTTAAACATGAGCTACAAAACTGTGTAAAATTCTGAATACACTGTACACTAATATCCCAATTTAAAGACATGAGAAATTCCAATCAAGTAGTCAATAAATAAATACATCGAAGTATGGTGTTTACCTTCCAAATAAAATGTGTGTATGTGTACAATATAAATTTCAAACATTTATATACTTTTTTCCTAATGAAGTTAAAATAGAGTGTGAATGGAATAAAAAATAGTAAGGGAAAATAATGTAATTCTTACGCATTAAATGCAAATAAAACATAAATAAATAAGATTATAAATATAGAACTATATAAATTACAGAGTTAATAAAAACTAGAAATATAAGTATAAATTTAATGTTTTAAAGATTTATTTTAAATTTAAGGTGGGATGGAGGTATCCAAAACTGACATTGAAAATTAGGAAAGCCTAGAACTTAAACTGATCTTAACCTAGGAACTTAACCTAATTTTAATGATTTGGGTGCAACACCAAGATTCCACTGACTTCAGTAAAAAGTTGTCATGAAAGAAAGGACGAAGACATAACAGGACCTGACAGTGTTGAGTAATTTAATAATGTAAAACAAAATAATTTCTGGTAAAACTACATCGTAAGAATCCATGACTTGATAAAAATGTAGAACCCTGGAAGCAAGGTGGGTCGTGATACAATGGACACACACGGAGTGCATCACGACTGTAAAGGTTTCTGTTTAAAAGAAGAGGAAGGAAGAATCCTGCACAGTGCAAATGCAAGGGCTGGGGAGAGGAGGAGCAGAAAATGATAAGGAAGGCAAGGACATTTGCAAGCCTGAGAAGTTGCCAGGGCCAAACTTCTTGCAGTTTGAAGGAAAATAGATGGGTTGCATGAAAAGGAAAGAAGTGTATGTATAAGTGTGTGTACAGATATAAACATATGTTCTTTACAATTTAGGGAAGAAATCAGTATTTAAATTTAGCAATTTAATCTTATAGAGATGATATTCATGATTTGGATAACACACCAAAATTGTCAATGTCTAAGCAGAACTAAAAGTTGTCACCTGTGATTTATTGAGTAGGGTTATTTATGATGCTTACCTGTTTCTTCATAATGTTTTTTGGGTTTTTTTTTCCCCCTAGTTCCTTCCATTCACACAAAGCTATATATAGACTGGAAGATATTTTGGGAGGAAATTTTGTCAAGTGAATTGCTAAAAGCATAAGGAAACTATTAGATGTAGTTTTCAGTAATTTAAATTTCTAATATTTGATTTTTAAATGATGAAACATCCAATAACCCAAATGACCCTACACAAACATATACATGGAATAAATTATTTCAAATGAAAGCATGAAAATTATTTGTTCAGCTGCTCTAGTGACTGGAAGGTTAGGAACAAAAGCTATTATTGTTCAGTGTATTTTTTCACAGGAAATAGACAGTGGCAAACATACAGTAGTTCAACACATGAGATCAGAGACACAGTTTTTAGAGTAAACCAAAACCAGATGTTGGAAGGGCTCAAGACCTTTACAGAAATTATTAGTTATGTTTGCTTTTGAAAGCAAAGAAAGTTTACAGAGAGTCATGTACCTGATTAAGAAAAAGACGGGTTACAAAATCTATGAGTATTAACTCATTCTAGAAAAGATATTTGCCATACAGACTGCCTGTTTTATATACAGCAGTTAGTTCTGTACATAGGATTTGAATTTTACTTTCATTTGATTTTTGGATAAATATGCTAACTTCTTCATGCTACTAAGCAACTTTAGAAATAGGGAAAAGATTAAAGATTTTAAAACTGAAGGCCAGAATTGTGTAATATGACAGTAAGCCCTTGCAGTTTCAATTCCACCATGCATGGATACAGAATTAGGCATTAAAGACAACTTTTATTTTAACAATTTATCAGAAAAAATTTTAAATGTACAGTACTGTATTAGTAGTATATAACTTTTCATGTAGTATAAAGTCTCCTCTAGCTACTAATGACTTGATATTGCTAGGTGCTAACTGATTTCATTGGTATTTGATGGAATAGTCAAAAAGAAGGTCTCAGCACTACATTCCTACAGGTTTCATGCAAATAGGCACTTAAGTAGGAAGGGAAAGAAAGGAACTGTAACACCTTAGACACCAAGGTTTATCTGTCAAAAGGTGGATAGATCTATGGGAAATTGAACTTATTAATTCTAGTACCTCCTAAAGTATTTCTTTTCTTGGCGTGTTGAAATAAGTTGTCTCTGAGTTCAGTACATCAGGTGGTTTTGCTTGTGAAGGTACTGATGTTACTAACCAGTAAGAAGGAGTACAAAGGTCAGTACACTTGAGGCAATGCAGTAAAATTAACCCTTGCAATGAAATCATATCATGATGTAACAGAAGGGAAAGCTGAAATCAGGACATCAGGACACTGGAATATTGTTCTTTTACCTAAGAAATTCTAATACTTCCTCACATATTCTCACAAACTTCTTTTTGCCCTACTTGCCTTTGTGTCAATCAGCCTGAATGATTGAGAATGGGTATGTGGCAGCTTAGTGTTGAAGTCTGTGTTAAGGCATTGATTGGATTAAGCAATAGTCACTTTATTTCAGAGCAGCGTACTCTACTAGTTTCCTGGACTTGATCCAATCTCTGTATCTCTTTACTCCAACCAAGTTTTCAAAGTTAAAATCTGTGTCTCTATTTCTAAAAAAAACCCAAATAGCTGGCCAGCTGCTTCCATCAGTGGGCTTCCGGTTCCCTTGTTATCTTGTTCATAGTTTTGCTGATTTCTCATTGGTTTAGTGGCTTGCTTACTCAGATCACCTTTGGCAGATATTGAGATAACTTTTCCTAGCAAAGGCTTTTTCCTAACAAGGATTTTGGGTTTTTTTCCTTACCGTGTTTCCACAAGCTGGAAATGGGTTTACAAACTTAGGTACCCATCTTATTTTTAGTCTTTTTGTAGTCCTCTACATATAGAGCTACAGGGGCTTGAAATTCTGGAGCTGGGAAATTCTGAAAGGTCACTATATTGAAGAGTTGAGGCTGTAGATAATATATGATGCCTAATAGAAAACATTGCAAGAGACTATAAAATCAGATGTGTCTTTGGATATGTAGTCACAGTGAAAGGGAAGATCATGTCATTTGATTTTAACTCGTAATTTGAAGGCTATTAAGCTTTTCGAAGTTTCACATACATTAAATATATAAATGAAATGTATTGCAAGTTAAATGACAGGCATCTTAATATAACAATGATAATTAAAGTAGATGAAATTATATTAATTAGCTGTCAAATAATATTTCTATCAGCAATCAGCAAAACTAACCTGAACCTAAAGTTTCCTAAAGGTGGTCCTTAGTTGAACCTCATCCTGTTAAATACAATTCGAAGTGGAAGAAAACTTCTTTGAGCAGAACTTGTGGAACACAAGTTCTGGATTGCACACTTGCAGGTGCAATCCAGTGCAAACACTAATAGAGAAAAGGAATGTCTTTACACCATCCCAACATAGTTTCAAGTGTGCTGTTTGAGTTTAAATTGAAAATATATTATACAAGCTCACCTAAAATTCAGATATTAGCACATACAGGCAAGTGTGGACTAAACTGTACTAAATGGGTTGGATCTCCTAGAAAGCCTTTTGGTCTTGTATGGTAATGCTTAGTCTATAAGTACAGTAGGTTGTACTGTTTTTTTTGACTAAATGCTCATAATGGTATAAATATGTAAACACCATAGGTTTTAATGGAATTAAGTGCTTAAACATTTGATAGTAACAAATTCCCATTATATTACAGTATTATTAAATTTTACTGAATTTTGTAAGAAGCAATCATGTATCATAACCTTGTATTGGGTTAAAGTTCACTTGTGGCATTCTGCAGTTTGATCTTCATTCTGCACTGTGAGTAATAAGGCACTATACTGTAACTTACCGTCTCTTACAAGAAAATTTAAACTTGCTTTTATGAATTGGCTTTTTGAAACTTTTTGTTCTATTTAAATGGAGGGGCTTTCCAAAGAAAAGCCATCATATCTAAGCACTTTGAATTTAGGGAACGTTTCTCATAAAGGAGTCTCTCTATATTCAATACTCACAATGCTACTGGACCCATCTAAGTCTCTACCACAATATAAGTTCATTCATTTGGTGTCATTTGGTGCTTTCTTTTACCAAGAGTTGAAACACTGTTGAAAAGGAAGACAAAGATTTACATTGATCTGGGGAGACACTCCCTACATATGATAGTTTGTATGATAGTACCTATTGTAAAAGGTGCTTGGATCTACACCTTTTCCGTCTTCTTGCATTGTTATATTGTATACGAATGAAATATATGCTGTTTGAATTGATGGGACAAGCCAATATTTTAATCTTCCACTGAGTTGTCTGTATCTTTAAATGTTTCTGCACACATTTATGAAGTATTCAACACAGGCTGATACTGAAGGCAGGCTTCCGAGCAAGATGAGCCAAATACCTATCCACATCTTTTGATCTTGATATAGATACAAATGAGCAATTGTAAGAAAAGAGCAATTGTTTCAGTCTGGTTTCTGCTAGGAAGGTGTAAACATCACAAGTTAAGCCATGGTGATAAATAGTGTTTCTAATTGGTATCCTTGCTGATCGTTTCAGAGAGATAAATGGTCAAAGAAACTGAACTACCCTCTTGTACCTAGAGATGAATCTTCCAGCACAAGATTAATGTACTTTTGTGGTGATTGTTTTCCAACACTGCTACACAGAATTGGCTGATAGTGCTTACTGTTACAATTCCTCTTAAAATATATGAGTGAAATATATGTGCAATGGTTAACATCAAGGTGAAAAAAAGAGTCTATCATGTTTGTTAATGGAGTACAGCAGCAATTAATTTTATGGCTAATGTATTAGGTATGGAAAGTCTGCAAAGAAGGTAATAAGGACGTGTTACATCAAGCATCCTTATAAGACATCCATAAAGCTATGGTGTACTTTTCAAGGTACTTTGAAAACTAAATTTAACAACAGTGAAATTCAGGTGATGCTGCAATGTAAAAATGATGTAAATGTAATCTTAACCCGTAAAATAAGGTATATTATCTGCATTATGAGATAGATGGCCAACAGATGTAGTTCATAGAATTCATAGAATAGAATAGAATAGAATAGAATAGAATAGAATAGAATAGAATAGAATAGAATAGAATAGAATAGAATAGAACGGAATATTTCAGTTGGAAGGGAACTACAATGATAATTTAGTCCAACTGCCTGACCAATTAAATAATGTACTTTTGTAATGTGTATACATATGTACTTTTGATTGTTTAGGGACAAAATAAGATGATTAAGACCTGTATTGCAGAAGAAACTGTTCTCCTGAAAAGATATCTGATTGATATATATTACCTGTTTTGCCTCTACCAGCCAAAAGGATCATGAGTATGAATATTTGGACATCTAGTTATAATCCTTACATAATGTTAGTAATAAAAAGTTTTTAAACTTGGATTTTGTTTTTTTAATGGGCAATATATAGTATTTTCTACAATAACTTTCAAACTCCTGTAGGACTAGGCAAAGCACTGACCTTATGCTTAGGGCAATGAAAGTTTGCGTAGCAAAATGGCCACAAGGCCTGCTGTTTACCTAGGTCAGCATGTTGTAAATTCAGGTGAGTGGTAGATGCTGCTAAGTGAAAACCAGGCTGTACAGGAATGAGGACAGCATCTAATGAACTGTGGGCACAGAAGCAGCAGACTGTTGCCTCCATTTCTTTCTTTTGCCAGGCAGCACCACTAACTCTGAGTCACTAGAGCTCTCTCTCCTACTCCTCTACTATAGTCTTTGTTTCACTGGAATGATCTACATTCTCACCCTTCTCCCATACCGCCCCACCCTTTTGACAGCAAAATTCAGCTTTACCTACGCTGCTGGGGAACCCAAGCCAACTCTTTTCATAAGTGCTAGAAGGACAAATTAAATTCAAGGAAAAATATTCCTGTAATAGTCAAGGCTACACTGGAGGTATTCAAAATACAAAAAAAGAGTATGGGAATCAGCAGTTAGAATAAGTTAGAAAATGCTAGTTGTTTATAATTTTACCCTGGTGTTTTTTATATTTGTAATGTATTAAAAGACATAGTAGCATATAAGCATCAATTTTATATTTGCTACTACCTTAACAAAAAACGGAAAAGTTATTATCTCACACTAAATCTTGTTATAATCTTTCATGGAATGGAAGGATTCAGTCACATTAAGTTCTACTGTAAATGTACATCTACTCAGCTTTAGGTATCCATGATGTGTCTGAAAATAAAAGCTAAAAATGCAGAAGTTGATGAGAAGAGCCAGAAGAACAAAATTATGTGTTACAAGACATCGGCATATACACTGATCCACACATACTTTTCCACTAAATATTTTCTCAATAGATTACACTGCACAGATCCTCCAAGGCCTGCTTTAACTTTAACAAGTTTTAGATCAGTTCGATAATGTCATATGTCCTTAAAATCTTGCAGTAGTGGCAGTCTCTGCAAACAATTTTCTTAAGTTACAGAGAATATTTTGCTGCATGTGTTGTATAAATATATCTAACATTTATATTTCTATTTAAATAAATATACTAGATTCTATTAGTTTTGAGATGCTACCTTTATATCTTTTTTAATAAATATCTCTGCTGGGAAAGAACCACACTTCAATAACCTATGTAAACATATTGCATATTATTAGACCTTAAAATCACATGTTTGACAGATAACACAGAGTTTCTCAAGGATTTTATTGCAATCTGTGAAACTTATTAACTGTGATTTCATAGCCAATGACAAAAGATAATAAAAAAATCAGCTGTTCTTTAAGTCAAAGCATTTGTCCATAGATAATAAAAAATCTTAATTTCCATATATGACTGAGGAAGAAAAAAAAACTTTGTCACCTTGAGCTGTTTCCACTCATCTGACCAAAAAGACATAGTAAACCAAAACGTTTTATACTTCAAATGTTTTTGATTTGGGACTCCATACAGCAAAACATGTGGGACTTGACTGAAGAGCTAGTTAAGATCCTGGAAGCACAAAATATGTCTGTAAAAATATGATAAAGAAAAAAACCTGCATACCACTCCAGTCAGAAACACAGGGGTTGGGGAAATCATACAGTAATACCAGATGCTCTTAGTTTAGACTCTTGGACATTGTGGATCCAAATTGTTTCCTTGACCATATATATTACTACTAGATGCTCTTTCTGGTAATGTAAGCATATTGAGTGATCTTGTACAAACTGCTGTTGTTTCAGATTTTTATTTCCCCCTCTGCTCCCACACCCCCAGATCATTATAGTTATTTCTGCATCTTCATTAATTTGGGGATTCTAGATGCTTTTTTATTTCTCTGAATGAAGTACATCAACGGCTTCTGTTTCCTGTTCTTTTTCAGTGATCTGGCAGCTGAGCTGGAATGGAAAAGTTAAGCAAAAAGTCTAGTCTGAACAGTTCATAGTCTGTGTCCTGTGTCTTCCTGAAATAAACTAAGAACTCTTTTCCCTTGCATAAGGTTTTTTTTTTAATTATTTTTATATTTTTAAAATATTCTGAGAAATAAAACAAAAAATTGAGTGAGTTTTGCTGGAATGAAGTAACTATTGAGAAGTAACCCCTAACAAATTGGAAGACTGCCTTCACCATTCTGTGCTCCACCAGAATTTATTGACTGGTAGTCAAGGATGGGAGATGGGAGAAATTGGTTTGAGTTTCTTGAGGAAGAAGGGATTCAGAAGGAGGAATGGTCTAAAAAATGAAGAGTAGTTTGTTCTAAATACAACAAAATTAACAAATCTTTGAAAACAACCCAAATGCTAAAATTGTTTTTTTTATGAAAATACAGTTTGTGGTGGTTTAGTCCATGTACAAGAAAGATAAATGCACATTACACAGGGTTTGGGGGATTTTCTGAAAACAGGTGCTCTCATATGGCAGGTTCACAGGCCTTTTTATGACAGCATCAAGGAAACATTTTGAGATGGGGAAAAAGCGAAGGATTTAGCATTTGAAAAGTTTGAGTAAGCTTGGTTGAAAACAACTGATTACCATGGCCCTTTGTTCCCATCCTGTGGATCCAAACTACTTCTGCAGCTAGGTAACAGTACAGTAGTTTTCACTTATGTTCATAGAACAAGTAAGGTGTCAAATAAAAGTCAAATGTCTGACTTTTCAGTGAAGATTTGCTTGGATTCTCCAACACAGCATTAAGAAAGTTTTACTTTTAGACAATGTACTATATTCATGGTAGTACCTCTATAATGAGCGAGAAAGTAGTTAGCAAAGGAGCATTATTCACTCTTGAAGGTTTTTTTGTCATAATCTGTTTTATCCCAACATATCTCCATCCTCTTCAGCAAAGACACTTATTTTTTTATCTTTTTTCCTTGCACCTTTCTACTCATTTCACTCTTCTGCTGCCTGGAACTCTCATGCTTTCTGCAGGGAAGTAGGAACAGTGACACTTTATGCTCAAGCTTGATAAATGAATTCTTTGCCTTCTTGTTTCTTGGTAAGTGGACCATTAAGCTGTATGTCCTTGACTCTCCCTGTTGGTAGGATGAAAGAATATAACAACAAAAGGATATACCTTTGAGTAAATTTTATTTTACTACCTGCATATGGTTAGTAATATACTTTGTATACAATTTCACTAATATACAACAAGATTGAAAATGTTGTAGAAAGATTAACATGATATGCTTCATGTTTTCACAAGTCTTCTTGAAGTTTGTTGTTTTAACATCTTAACTTAAGCTTGCATTCCCTCTTGCATTACATGAAGATTTTAATATGAAGGAAAAAAGAAACTTATCTGAACCAGTTTTTATAACGTGCATCCTTAACAGACAATAAGTAATTGGAAAAGAATTTTTGTATTTGTAAGGTTTGACCTTGACATTGTTTGTGTAGGCCTCCAAAGCAATTATTGTAGAAACTGAGATGGAAAACAATGGCAAAAAGCAGACAGAAATGCTTGAATTAGTGCAAATCACAAACATAGCTGAGTGGTATTAGATGACAGTTTACTTTTAATAAGGGAAGACATGAAGTAATTAAATCTTGACATACAATTATGAAAAATATCAGGTAACAAGCCTGCTATGCAATATAAAATAAGAAAAGACATTTTCTGAAAACTTGCCTGATGCTCTGTCATCTGAGACTGTTCTTTATGAGTGCAGGGTGAAGGTCAAGGAGGTATCTCAACTCCATCAATCCTTTGGACAGTTACAAATGACCTTTCACTTTTCATAAGACATTCAATATTCTGAATGGGGGGGATACATTTTTCTGTGTTTAGAAAATAGCAAAATTGAAACCTTTTATAACGCACAAGCTGCATTTGTGTTTGAATCTCCTGAATAGCTCATTCATTCTTAAATGTTCATTGACACCAATATCTCATTTACATGAGCTAAATGATATTAAAATGCTGTATCTGTTGCAACAGATACTTTACCCTTTCATATTTGTATTGCATTAATTTTTATATTT
Source organism: Phalacrocorax carbo (assembly GCF_963921805.1). Taxonomy (NCBI): domain Eukaryota; kingdom Metazoa; phylum Chordata; class Aves; order Suliformes; family Phalacrocoracidae; genus Phalacrocorax; species Phalacrocorax carbo. The sequence goes on along the minus strand of NC_087514.1, from coordinate 33,761,431 downwards.
TGCCTATTTTTTATCATGTATTTTATGTTTTCTTCAAACAATATTTCAGAACGTTGCTGTGCATTCAGATGGGTTTGAATTGTCACTGCTCTGATTTGATATTGATGCAAATCCGAGCATTACACCACATTTTTGTTTCATATTTATTTTTGCAAGGGTTAAATCCTGAAGTCTGTTAGAATGTGTTCCACCAGATACACATTTCTGCATGACTTATGGGGTTTAACTTTAATCTACAGGCTTTTCTGTGTATAACAAAAGCTTTTTCTTTGGTCATATAATCTTTGATTCCAGTGGCACTGGTGTTAAGTAAGAATTAAGGAATTAATTGTTATTATTTTTGTATTGAATAAAAAAATGCTAGCAAGCTACGATTTCACCTATATTTCGGAAAGTCCTAAATATTTTTTCACTTTTCCACACAGATTCATTTTTTTCTCCCATTTTTTACCAAAACAAAGAAACTTGGAATTCTAGACAAGACTGTTGCTAGATCTGTCCCAATACTCTGCATGTTATGAGTAGGTAATCATTAAGTTGTGATTCAGTGTATAAATATAGAGAAAATAAAGGAAAAAAGGCAAGCACAGAAATATATAAACATTACAAAAGAACAGTATCTCTTCACTAAAGAAACAAAAAAACCCCTTTGAGATAGACCATAATAACAGAATGAGACCAGTCTTGGAACACAAATGAAAACTTACATTGGGAAAACAGAAAGACATATTTTATAGTATCTTAGCTCACTTGCTGTATTTAATCAAAGATGCTAGGACATACAATATAATTAGATCAGTTTAGAAGAATCTATCACTATTTTTAGTGCTGAAAGTTAGGTGTGCTTTCAATTTAACATAACTATTTATTTAAATAATACATAATATCTCATTCATTTCTTATAGAAATATTATTCAAGGTCTGCCATGGGCAACAATGTGAAATAAAGCATAAGCAATTTTATTAGATTTGAAATGCTATTTGGAACAGAATTATTAAAACAATGCTCAGAATCTCAAATTAGATAAACCAAAGTGACATTCATAATATGTCAGTAATTTGGTTTCAAAAACGTCTTGCTACAGTTTTCAAAATCTTGTGATTTAGTTTACGTGTACTTTACTATGTATTCACAGCTTATACCTTACACTGAGCTAGATTCTCTATTCAGACCAGAGTAAATCATGAGTTAGCACAGTTTGTGAAACAGCTTTTTCTCTCTCTAGTTTTTTTTTTCTTAGGTAAGCCCTGAAGTGGAAAAATAGGAAGACGCATTTCAGAACATGTTAGGGAAGGACTCCAGGACAAATATTGTCCAGTGTGTGCTTTTCTACTTATAAAACACCATTAGCATGATCTTGCATCCGAGGAATTTCAGCAAAATGAAAATCAAACACAATTATAGTCTTCATGAGTAGATGTTAGGAAAAAATTTCCTAAGACTACTTATACATCAAAACGTAATAGGCATATATATGGGAAAATACCAAAAGCTGCTATTTACAAATTTCAGAAAATTCCTTTAATTTTGATGAGGTACATTCAGTTTCAAAGTAGTTAAAGAAATAGATGCGAAGTATAGGCATTCCCCAATTTTATAGAGATAAATACAAATAAAAGCTAGCAATTAAAAATTTTAATACTAGGAAAAACAAAACAAAACAAAACAAAACAAATCATGTTTTATGAATTGTCAGTCCCTGTATTATCTGGAAAATTTAAAGATCTGAAAAAGTAGAAATAACAGTAATACCTTTTCCTCCAATCTTTTAAAGGACTTTGCACTTAAGTGTTTCCTGGAATTCCAAAAACTTTTAAAATTCCTCTTTCTGATTATGGTAGAAGGCTATATTTTAACAGAGAGCTTCTGAAAAAAACTTATTTAAAACTGCTGGTCTGTTTTCCTGTTGAGCCTTAGCACACTAGTCTGTGAGCTCTAATTTGGCACTATCAAGTACTGAGTTTAATATATGCTATGGTTAGGCTCTCTCTTGGGTTAATGTATATATGGATATGTATCTTAAAATAGATTGGTAAAAATAAAGAAGCTGGCCAATGCAAGACATTTCTTGTTCTCTTAAGCTGTTAATCATTTGAATGTGTGAATGTTAATTAGTCAGTCAGTCCAATATTTGCACCTTAATGAACCTGACAAATTTAAATTGGTGTCATGGTCTCAGTAGATAGCCTACTGAGTTCCGTCTGATCTTTCCTTATATGTAGGCTAAGATGGTGGATATAGAAGCCAGCAGATGACTGGTTGGTTTGTTTTTTTTTTCTGTTAAGACCTTCGCCTTCTTGGTTTGAGATTAAGGCTCAAGCTGTGAAATTGGGAAGGAAAAGGCCAAAAGTGCAAAAAAACCTCAGGTTGACTGAAATCTACTGAAATAAAATTAATTTAAACATATTCATGGCTCTGATTATAGATCAAATTCATACTTATCTGCAAAGTGACTTTTAGCCAGGCCAGATATACTGAAATAACACGCTGTCTTTTCATAAAAAAAAAAAAAAAGCCAGCAAAACCAAAGGAAATTAAACATGGGAAAAAAATTGCAACATTAATGTGGAGATTTTACATTAACAAAAACAGGAAATTCAGTTTTGGTTCCCAAAACAACCATCATTCAGTCACACTGTGGATATACGAAAATACAGTGAAGTTAATATTGCACAGTATATGGCACAGAAATACAATATAATATGTACAGAAAGTGCAAAGCAGCAGAATTACGGTTGCTGTGGGAACCATACTTTGAATTTAATGACATTTGTTTGTGTCATATCTCAATCAAAATGTTGCATTAACGTAGTCATTTGCATTTAATTCTATATTACATTCCCAGTTTAGAAGAACACGTTTGCAGTTGCTCATGTCTCTGCTTCCAACAGTGATTCAAAATTATATACTTTCTAAGATTATTTTGACAGAATTATATATAACCTCATGATGGAGCATCTCATTACCCTGGCAAGAGACCTTGACGCAGGAAGTAGTTTGTGAAAGGGTTAGGTATTGATAACTAAAAATCTTGGGTTTATAGATGGTTTATTAAATATGCTATTATGCTATTATACCTGTACTTTCATGGGTGAATATTTTGTTATGAGAGATGGAGTGCTTAATTATTTCTCAGTGACCACAACCTCAATGTAAGTGGTCTGAACTCATAAGAAAACAGAAATGTATAATCCATTTAAGATTCAATTTGTGCTTTATTTATTTCTTTTGAGAACATAGGGCATCAGGCTGGGAACAAGATACAGTCACTTAGGACAGAGGTCCATAAGCTTCTGTCGTCTCTTTTACTACAGAAAAGCACTGATGAGAACCAGGTTGAATAGCTACTAATCAGGATAAGGAAAACTGTACACAGAGATAATAAAATAAAGCATAGAATGAACATTTTGTTTGAAAACAGTCTAATAGCCAATATGACAAACAAAAGCAAATGATATGTCCTAGGTATAAAATATTCAATAATACTTTGAAGCGAACCTGAATTTACTTGTGTATGGTACTGTTTTTCCAATGGATATGTCCCCTAGATAATGTCTGCATAGACCAAGACCCTTCTAGCAACTAAACAAGCAAAAGCAGGTGTACTGTTCATACCTCTCTTATAACAAAACATCACTGAAATGAAGATACATATTATGAGAATAAAGGTAAAATAATGACTCCTAAAAGAAGTGAAAAAACGCTATATCACTTTGACTAGGAGAAGGACTTCACCTTGAAACTTCTGCCTAAGTTTCTTCTAAAACCAAGTTCTAGAACTTTTTTATTGAGTATACAAAGAGAGGTCTCAACATCTCTACTTATTTGAAAATATTGCAAGGGTTAGGGCGTGTTGCCAGGGTAAAAACCAACAGAGAGTGTGAAACCAAAGGAAAAGAAAATAAATACAAAAAAATTAACCAAAGTGGTTATGAGAGAGGAAAATATGAAAAAAGGCAAAGAAATAAAATCATAATATAAAATATGATAACATGGGAAGATATAAATATTTAAAGATGAAATATATATTTAGTTAGTTACATTTTTTCTGTACTGTTTAAAAATCTCTACTACTAGGGGAGAAAGGAAATGGAGAAGTTCTGCACTCAGGCCACAGTCTGGACCAATTCATACAGTATTCCCTGCTGACAGCGCTCAACTTGTCAAGCCTCCATATTTTTTTAGAGGCATGTCATAAAAAGTATATACAACTCTACTTCAGGAATTTTACACTGAAGACTTACTTCCATTGTTAAAATGTTTCAAGTGTTGATATATGATTAATACATAAAAAGTTATCATTTATGACTTATTTTAAAAACATTTATAACTTACTTAAAATCATTTGGCAATAGAGGTATCAGATATTTAAAGCCCTTCACATTCTCTGAAAGACTGTCTACTTTCAACTTAAGTAAAAGATGCAAAACTAGCTACTAAATAAATTAGTAAAGAAGTCATATTTAACCCTTATTTGGCTAGATGAAGTGGAAGAGTTTTACTGTGGAACTCATTCAGTTAAAAGAAGTCACATGTGGGTCCCTATTGCATAAATTACATATTCAGATGCATATTTTTTGTAGACAAGTAGATCTGAAGTTCAGAAGGGACTATTCAATCACTTAATCTGACTTCCTTTGTAATATAGGCCATAGAATTTCAGCCAGTTACTTGTGTCTTTAACCCAATAACTTCTATTTGCAGAAACATATTTTTCCAGAAAGGCCTGTGGTCCTGAAGAGCTGAACAGATATATGGCTTCCACTGTTAGCTTGTTTCACTGAGCAAGTACCATTGTAGTACTAAAAAATGTACGCTCCTTCTAATGTGAAGTTGTTTGTCTTCAGCTGTTGGGTCTTCACTGTTGGGTTCTCAAATTGTCCTTTAGTTCTCAGTGCTTTGTTTTTGTGAGAGCTCTGTAAAGTGTATTGAAGTGAAACCTCAATATTTTCTTTTTGACTAGTTAAACAAAAAATTATTAATAATTTTTGGCTCTTATCTGCATCAGCTCTTATTTTCAGGATGCTCTTGAATAGTATCTCAGAACTGGATGTAGTATGTGTTCTGTTAATTACATTTAGAGAGATAATTTCTAGCAGACGTTTTTTAAAGCAGCAAAAAAAGTCTTGAACTGATTGCCTAGAGTCAATATGAATCAAGATTTTTACTTTTTCAAACTCTGGATACACAGGGTTTTTGGAACTTTTTTGTTTGCCAGTTAATATATCAATATGATGAGATCAGCTATTGGCATCCTTATCTGTTTACATACTTTGTTTGTCACAATACAAGATTATTAGAATCCTTTTTCTTTTTTTCCCTCCTGACTTTGCCACAGGCTATGATTATTATTGTGCAGCAGAAACTCTCACCCCTTCCTCCATTGAGGCTGAAACATTACAAGCCCTAATGCTGAAAATGTGTTGAGATGGAAAGCTTAGGAAAAGCTTGAATAATTTATTGTATTGTTCCCATGCATCTTTGCCTGTTATGGGTTGGTAAATAACTAATTAAGAAAACTGAACATCTGAAGGGCTTTTCAAAAATACTCGATGCCTTTGAGGTGGTATTTCTTACAGAAAACATCTCTTCAGGAAATATGCATTATACTTGAGCACAGACAAAGACAAGACAGTAGTACAGAAATCTCCTGAATTCTTTTCGAAGTTGTGACGATATCATACATTGAAAAATCAACAGAAACTCAAACACAGTTGTCAGGAGCTGATGAGATAACTGCATCCCCGACTTCAAATTCAAGCCATATTCAAAGCCTGTTCTCTGGGAAACAAGTCCTCTGTTCTACCACTTGCCTGCATATGGTCACTGAAGAGATTTGGAACCTAGCTATAAATTCCACCCCCCCCACCCCACCATTTATTTACCAAACACAACTCCTTGGGTATAATTTCACGAAATAACTGTCTTCATTTAATTATGCTTACATGTTTTGAGGGGGTCAAGAAAAATATGCTTCCCTACTTTGTAAAGGCATTAACTTATCTGTAGGCCATATCTTGTTTTCTTTGAAGGGTTCTAATTATTTATTTATTTAATAGGAAGCCTTATACAATTTCTTCCTGTCTTCTTATTACAAATCAAGTTATTATATTTTTGCTTTCATATAAGTTGTATGGTTTATTTTGAAGATACACATTTTGAATCCTTATCTCTAAGAAATAGGTTTTTCTCTTATCTGTGTAACTAATGCAAAAACATGGATGGCTTACTGATAATTGTAGTTGTTTGATGTTATACATCTCATAAACAATGTGCCACTCTCAGGCTTTCCTGTTTTTTTTCCCTCTCTGAAGTTTACATTAACTATTTTGCCTCCATTTCAAACAATTTGAACACAGATTGAGAAGAATTTGGGAGTGGAATGGGGATAAAAAAGGATGGCTGAAAATACCTGAGATGGGATAGCCCAAGAAGTCCTTGCTGAATTCAAGATCTTAGAATTAGGAACTGAAACACAGCTACACAAACCTGCAGTAAGATATGTTCAGCAGTGAAAAATCTTAAGCTAAGGCAACAGAAGCAGGGGAAAAAGAAAAAAAAAAAGAAAAGAAAAATAATAAAGACTTCCCAAGCTCCCTGCTGAAAGCAGTCCTCAAAGCCTGAGTAGACAGCTGTTCTTTCTTCCAGTTTCCCTTTTCTGTCTGTTGCTGCAGAATCCCATTTTATAGTCAGTCCCATCAGAAAAGAAGGAAAAAGAGAAAATTAACCCTTTCAGAACCTAAAAGTTAATGCATCATTTTATCATACAGAAGAATATTGAGGCCAATATTTGTGAAGGTATCTCATGCGCCCTTCCTCTTCACCGCAGCTTAACTCTATGATGAATCACTGACAAAATTTCTATCTTTTCAGAAAGTTCTGAGAATATAAATCCTTGGAGTGATTGTATGCAAAATCCTAATAACTGGACCGTAACTGTTCCTGGTTGTCTTTTCAAAGAAAACACCCTTCAGTTTCTTAGAAAAGCTAACCTTTAATGGCCACTGAAAATACTGTAGTTGGTATGTGGAATACTATAGATAACTTCAGAAAGGCTATTAAGGCCTAAGTCTACTAATTCTCGATTCGCGATTCTACTAGTTCTCGATTGTTTATCAATGGGCAGCTAGTGAAATGCTCTGTGGTGACAAAAGTATTCATGCAGCAAGCAAGGAGTGCTTGCTCTGAAGTATTTCAAGTTCAAGAATTTTTGATTAAAAATCTGAAAAACAGTATGATATAAAGTTATACAGGAGATATGAAATGCCCAGCAGTGCTGTAAGAGCTACAGTATGAGGAAGGTAAGTTTCACAGAAATATATCCAGAATTAATTTCAGACTTACAAAGCATCTCACTACCAGCAGATTTCCCTTGAATCACTGTAACTATAGAAGCAAACAAGCCCTGAGAGTTGTTAGTTTTCTGTAACTAGTTTGGCATGGACACATTGGCATGGCATATCCACAAAGAAGATGCTGAACACCGAAATCAAACCAAGGTTTGTTATTTTCATGAGACTTTAAACCCTCAGTAGGTATTCATGGCTTTGCAAATATGGTATCTCTAATTGAATGGGATATACCACATCTCTCTTTTCTATGCTCTCTCCTTCTCAGGATGTAGAGTACAGTTATTGAGCTCCAGACCCAGTGAATTATAATGGAACACCAGCTTTAAAATGGGCCACTCTGGCAAAACATGGCCAAGAAATTTTAGTACCTGTTAAGCATTTTCATTGATGATCAAAGATTAGTTGACATGGATAATATAATTAAAAATGTGAATTCCTGCTGTTTATCATTTGCTGTCATGACTAGTTAAAGCTTACATTGTATCACAGAAGAAAAACTCTTAAACTATTACCTAAGCAACTACAAAATAGCTACAGAGTAAGTCTTTGTTCAGATGAAATCAACCAATGGTCAGAGGTACATAAGATCCACTCACTTTTAATTGCCCATTGTTTTCTGTTACACATTTGAAACGGAACATGGGAATCATGTCTGAAATGTGGATAATAGAATTGGAGGGATTGTCACAGCAGTTTAAGCTGCTGGGACACTGATGATTCTTTCAGGCCTTGACTACCTGTTGTAAAGCTATTATGTTTTCCTGTGTGCTGGCAAGGTCTATGCTGGGGAACCTTTCCTGTAAAGATAAATTGGCAGGCAGGAATCTGTTTACATTCCTTTTACTCTAAGGCTTGTGTGTCTGTAGGGCTATGTGCCTTGTTTGCTGTTTTCAGTGAGATCATGTTTGTCTACATGACGGGTTTGCTTGAGTGGATGGGCTCTGTGGAGGTTTCCTTTCCCTAGTGTTGAGGAAACTGAAGCACTGGAACATATTATGTGTAATTGCAAGAACAGTTAGTAACCCAAACTTGGAGAGCCTTGGGCTGCTTTGGTTTGTGGGTTAAATCAAGCGTGAAGGCATGGGAGCAAGAATCATCTCTTCTCTGCCCATAGTTAGCAGGGTAGGAAGGAATCAGGCTGGTGCAGAAACTGGAAAAATCAAAGCAGCTGAGCTCCCCTAGGGTGCTGTTCTCATTATCCGCCAGTGAGTAGCTCTAGCTAGAAATAATGCTGCTCATCTACTGTGCGTCCTGCTCCCGGCTATAATGAATCACAGTTTGCCAGGGTGATGCACACACCTTGACTTTGGCACTAATCCACGATCATAGCTACCTATTCCCTTGTAACACAACAAGAGGAGGAAACATTCAACTGAGGTAGGAGGCTGCACGGAGGCAGTTTCTTGCCATCTTGGCAACATGCCTCTGATTTCACACAGCTCTAGGCATGCAAGCCCTCACTGGGAGACTGATGATTGAAACAAGCTGTGGTTGGTTCAGACAGCTGACTGGTATTCTCACCTCTCTGGTTTTGGCAGTTCTCATTTCTGTGCCTCTTCTTAGCCTTTATTCCTTTTGGTTATTTCTCTTTCCCAGTCTTGTTTCCTTCCCACATGAAATTAACATGTTTTTAAACTTACTTTCTATCTGATAGCAACCCTACTGCTGATTATCCACCACTGCTTATGTGCCTCAACTGCTCAGGGTAGAAATGGTGAGGATTATGTTATGAACCAGAACCAGCTTTGTTGCCAAAGTCAGTGTACAGAGTTCCTATGCTTTGAGCATGAGTAGAACAACAATGGAAAATAACAAGATTATAAGCACTATGGAACTTAACCATTTTCTTCTTCCCTCTCTATGCCAAATAATGGGTCAGTGCCACTGAAATGAAGACAACTATTTTTTTCTTCCTTTCTTATATTCACTTTACCATTTTGTTGCGCAGAAGAATGGAACAGCAAGAGCTTAGATAGTAGAAGAAAGGAGGAAGTGAATGGAACAGCAGAGCAGTTGTTGCCCAGCAAACTGGGCAGCCTGTTTGCTTTAACTGCCAAGGAAAGATGAAGGCCATCCTGACAATGCTCATCACTTATTCTTTCACTGGAGGTGACCAAGATGTATCCTTATGATACCTGCCTGTCAAAATTCTGACATTTAGGCTAAGCCCAGTGCTATCCTGTTGAGATAGAACCATGTCACTTTCAAGTATCATTAGCCTACATTGAGGCTTGAGATTTCATTAGACTCATTTCATTAGACATTTCCAGTTCTGCTATGCTTGGCCAATTCTCCTTCCTAAAAATAACTCAAATACCCCAAAACACCAAGTCACAAATTCCCACTGGTGGGGGCGTATTACCTTAATATCAAGGTAATTGAAGGAGTAAAAATACATTTCCAGTCTTTTCTAAAAACTAAAAACCTGCAAAGAGGTTAATGGATACTGTTAAGGATGCTTGTTATAAATTAATTATTTTGCTTCTTTTATGTCAGTAACATTTTAAAAATAGATTGGCAAAACAATAAAATTAATAACATAACCTAGGTCAAGTTCAGAAAAAAAAAGTTACTTAATCAGGGAAGGAAACTCCAGTTGTATGTCACAAGCAAATGCAGTGAAAAGAAGAAACAATCTGAAAGGGCATTTGCAATAGTTTCAGAGAAACAACAGACCTGATCAATAGGAAATACGTATAGAGCATATTTACAAATAATTTCTTACAACACATAATATATTTCTTTTGTTTTTATAAAGGTGTATAACCTTTTACAAAGGTTGATCTCCCTTACCAAGTGGATATCTATATCTGAGTTAGTTGTCTAACTCAAAGATCATAAGAAAAGAAAGGTGATTGAAAGAACTACAAGAGGTGTTTCTGGATTATTTTGGCTGCCTCCTTTAGGCTAACAGTTTGCCTTTCAGAGATATTTACTTTTCTTCACTGACCATACAGGGAATGTGAGTGACTGGTTCAGATTTGGATGTCTCCATCATAAATATCTATGTGTGAGAGAGTTAATTCTGCCTTGCTTGTGTGAAAACCAATAGCAATAAGTAATATTTGTGTTGTTAAATTTCATTGCATACACACATCTATAAAATAATAATTTTAGAATTGAGCAGTGCATATTTTAAATTTATAGGCCTCATAGCCTAAAATCTATGGCATTTATACTCTCAACAGTTAGATGTTTGCCATTACAAAGCACTTTATGCAGAGAATTGGTAGATGCAATCCTATTGAAGGCAGCTCTGTAAGGTAAAGGAGTTCAGGAAAGCTGGAGAGTCTCTACAGGTTACATCATCCTCAAGTGTAAGAACAGTCCTGATGCTCAGAAAGACCTGTAGATGTATCAGGAGACCAGCATGGCTAAGCAGTGATCTCCTGATAGAGCTCCAACACGTAAAAGCAGTACACAGAGGGTGGATACAAAGGAGGAGTCTAAAACCATTGCCCAAGGAATGTAGGAATGGTGTCAGGAAAGGCAAAACTCAACTGGAATTCAGACTTGTGATAGACACAAAGGGCAACAAGAAGATCTTCTAATACTATTTTAAGTGTAAAAGGCTGAACAAAGAGAATCTGGGTCCATTGCTGAATGGAGTAGGTGATTTAGCAACAGTGGACATATAAGGTTAGGTACTCAATACTTTCTTTGTCTCAGTCTCCCAGGTCTCTGTGCTTACTGAATGCATTCAAGGAGAACTAGAAGCAGTGGGTGAAGCCTGAATTAGGGATAGCTTGAGAGAACTTAACCCATACAAGTTGCAGAATCACAGAATCGCAGAATCACAGAATCACAGGTTGGAAGGGACCTCAGGGATCATCTAGTGCAACCTTTCTAGGAAAAGCAGAGTCTAAACAAGATGGCCTAGCACCCTGTCCAGACGACTCTTGAAGGTGTCCAATGTGGCCAAGTCAACCACTTCCTTGGGGAGATTATTCCAATGGGTGACTGTCCTCAATGTGAAAAATTTCCCTCTGGTGTCCAATCGGAATTTCCTCAAGAGCAACTTGTGTCCATTCCCCCTTGTCCTCTCCATGTGACTCCATGTAAAAAGGGAGTCTCCATCTTCTTTGTAGCTACCCCTAAAGTGCTGGTACATGGTGATGAGATCCCCTCTGAGCCTCCTTTTCTCAAGGCTGAACAAACCCAGTTCTCCCAGCCGACCCTCATATGGCAGGCTTCCCAGTCCTCTGATCAACTTGGTGGCCCTTCTCTGGACCCTGTCCACATCCTTTTTGTATAGCGGGGACCAGAACTGTACACAGTACTCCAGGTGTGGCCTGACAAGCGCTGAATAGAGTGGGATGATGACTTCTTTATCTCTGCTGGTGATGACCTTTTTGATGCAACCCAGCACCCTGTTGGCCTTCTTGGCCACAGCAGCACACTGTTCGCTCATGTTGAGCTTCCTGTCCACCAGGACCCCAGCTCCCTTTCCATAGAGCTGCTCTCCAGCCAGGTGGATCCCAGTCTGTGCTGCTCTCCCGGATTATGTTTTCCCAGGTGCGAGATTTTACACTTGTCCTTGTTGAACTTCATACAGTTCTTGCTGGCCCACTCTTCCAGCCTATCCAGATCTCCCTGCAGAGCAGCGCTCCCTTCTGGAGCGTCTACTTTCCCACTCAACTTGGTGTCATCTGCAAACTTCATCAGGCTACACTTGATGCTGTTATCCATATCATTTATAAAGATGTTGAATAACATTGGGCCCAATATCGATCCCTGGGGAACTCCACTAGTGACAGGTTGACAGTTTGAAAAAGAGCTATTTACCACCACCCTTTGGGTACAGCCCGTCAGCCAGTTCCCCACCTGCTGCACACACCACTTGTCTAGGCCATAACACATCCATTTCTCTAGGAGGAGACTGTATGAAAGGCCTTGGAGAAGCCCAGGTAAACAATGTCTACTGCCCGCCCCATGTTAACTAGGCAAGTCACTTTGTCATAGAAGGCCACCAGTTTGTCAAGCGCGATCTGCCCTTAGTGAAGCCATGTTGGCTTTTCCCAATCACGTGCTTCAATTGACTTGTGATGGCCCCCAGGAGGATTCGTTCCATAACTTTCCCAGGGATTGAAGTAAGGCTGATGGGCCTATAGTTACCCGGATCCTCCCTCGAGCCCTTCTTGTAGATAGGGGTCCATGGAACCTGATGGGCTGCATCCGAGGATGTCAAGAGAATTGGTTGATGTCCTTGCAAGGTCATTCTCTGTCATCTTGGAAGCCATGAATATTATGAGAAATATCCAATGAGTGGAAGAAAGAATATGTTCCATCCACCTTCAAAAAAGACCATAAAAATATCCAGGGAAGTACAGGCTGTTTCAAGTTCACTACAATCCCTAGGAAAACCATGGAGCAAGTCCTCTTGTAACATATTTCTGGGCACATGAAGGAGGAGACCAAGAAGAGTCAGCATGGTTTAGCAAAGGTAGTTCATGCCTGAGCAATATGATAGTCTTCCATGTTAAAATGTCTGGATTTGTGGACAAGGGAAGAAAAGTAGATGTGATTTACCTTCAGTTTTGGAAGGCTATCAACACTGTATGCCACAGTATTCTCATATTCAGCTTATGACATTGCAGTCCAGATGGGCTGGTAAATGGATTAGAAACTGGATGTTCAGGCTGAGAAGGTAGTGGAGACCAGTAACTGGAAAAGTATAAAAAGGGTCTGTATTGGGATCTGGTTTTATCAATGACCTGGAAGAAGCAACAGAGTGCTTGTTAACCATGTCTGCAGATGACACTGAACTAGGGGAACAAGTCAATACACCCAAGGGCAGGGCTGCCATTCAGAGGGACTTGGACAGGCTGATGGAACAGAAAAACATATATCTTATGATATTTATCAAGGACAAATGCTAAGTCCTGCACCTAGGAAGAAAGAACTCCTTGCACTGATACAGGCTGCGGATGGACTGCCTGAAGAGCAGCTTTGCTGGAAAAGATATGTAACTCTCTGCAAATTGTAAGCTGAACATAAAACAGCAATGGACCCTGGCAGTGAAGAAGGCCAATAGCATCCTGGGCTGTATTAGCAGGAGCACATCCAGTAGATGAGGGAGGTGATTATGCCCCATTACTCTGTACTTGTGAGATGGTGTTTAGAATAGTGTGTCTAGTTCTACCCTCTCTCCCCTCCGCCCCCTTACAAGACAGAGTCTGATAAACTGGAATGAGTTCAGTGGAGGGTCATCAAACTGGTCAGAGGCTGGGGCTGCCCTGGGGCTTGTTCAGCCTGGAGAAGAGACAGCTTTGGAGACACCTAATAGCAGCGCGCTCAATATCTATGAGAAGACCATCAAGAAAACAGACTCAAACTCTTTAGTGTTGTATGACAGGAGGACAAGAGAAAAGAGAAATAGAGGACTGGATATCAGGAGAAACTTCTCCCCTGTGAGGACAGGACCATGTGCAACAAGGCCAAGTTCAACAAGGCCAAGTGCAAGGTCAGGCACCTGGGTTAGGGCAATCACCAGTATTAGTACAGACTGGGAGATGAATTGAGAGAGAGCAGCCCTGCAGAGAGGACCTGGGGATACTGGTGAACAAAAAGCTGGACATGAGCCAGCAATGTGCACTCACATCCCAGAAAGTGAATTGTACCCTGAGCTGCACAAAAAGAAGCATAATCAGCAGGTAGAAGGAGATAATTCTTCTCCTCTACTCTGCTTTTTGAGACCCCACCTGGAGTACTGCATCCACTTGTGGGGTTCCCAGTACAAGAATGAGATGGACTTCTTAGAGTGGAGGAGGGCCACAAAAATGATCAGAGGGCTGGCATACCTCTCCTTTGAAGAAAGGCTGAGAGAGTTGAGGTTGTTTAGCTTGGAGAAGAGAAGGCTCTGGGGAGACCTTATCATGGCCTTTCAATACTTAAAGTGGGCTTATAAGGAAGATGGTGAGAGATGTTTTATCAGAGCCTGTAGTGATAGGACAAGAAGTAAGAGTTTTACACTAAAAGAGGGTATATTTAGGTTACATATAAAAAAGAAATTCTTTATGAAGAGGGTGGTGGGATGCTGGAACAGGATGCCCAGAGAATTTATGGATGCCCCATCCCTAGAAATGTTCAAGGTCAGATTGGATGGGGCTTTGAGCAACCTGATCTAGTGGAAGATGTCCCTGCCCATGACTGGGGGTTTGGAACTAGATGATCTTTAGGGTGCCTTCCAACCCAAACCATTCTATGATTCTGTGACTCTATGATTCTATGACAGTCCAGCAGTGAAGCATCTTGCCCAGAAGGATTGTGTAATCTCTGTCCCTTAGGTTTTATAAAACAGTGGTATAACTCTCCTTAACTTGCAATGAGATGCTCTTCCCCAAATACTTAAGACTGTTTTGCCAAAGTGCACGAAAGACAAATAGTTATTAAACCTTATTTTTTTTGTTCATTTGTTTTAACAATTACAATAGATATTGAGTTCATAGCAGAATTTTTGTAAATATTACAAAAGGATTTGCCAGACTTTCCTTGAAATAGTGCTACTCAGTAAGCTTTTGTTTTACGGAGTTATGTTTTGCAAGGAACAAGCATGAAAAAGTGGTACATTATGAAAAGGGGAAGGTTTTCTTTTGTGTTATGGACTAGTGGTGCTAGGATCTAATGCGTCTTGAAAATGAGATTTAGTGGAAAGCAATGCCTATTGGACTTATCATTATATTGATCATAGAAAGGGAAAAGATAAAATATGTTAGGAGTCTGAATGAGAAGCTTACATGATTGAGAGTTATATAATTAGATAAAAAAATTGAACCTTTTGTTTAGCAGTCCACAGTCATCCCAGACTGACAACCTTAGAGAGTTAAATACACAAGAAATAAAACATTTTCATTTGTTACTATGTATATCAAAATTCTAACCATCTCAGCTGTTATATGGAATAAAGAAAATAAACTTATTAGTCAATCTGTAGGTTAAGAAATTACAGAATGCAAAATAAAAATAGCAGACAGTACCTGAAACATTTTAAATAATAGCCTCAACAGGAATGTTACACTTTAAGAAAGAAATAAAATTAATTAAAGATTAATTAATCTAATTGTTTTCTTAACACAGCAGAGCAGATAAGTAACATTCGGCATGGTAACCCTCATGAAGACAGAGCTAGAAATTGTTCAGTAGTTTTAATCTGTTAATTAAGCATATAAACAATTTCAAAATTAGAATTAAAATTGACATTACTTGATAAGAAAGTTTTGCACTTTGTATGTCTCTTGTCTACCTTGTAATCAGGACATGAATATGAAAACAATAAATACAATGATGGAGTCAGCAATAAACTGTGAAAGCTTTCTAATTAAGTGTTATATGGCTCTACATATAGATGTATGTGAAACTAGAGCTGAGTTCCTGAGATCCCATCCTATATAAAATAATTTGTGAGAGAAAGTCTTGAAACTACTTTGGTGAATTAAATAATTTCTGAAAACTTTTGTGAAGCCAGTCAGAAATGAAACACTCAGACTGCAAAGGCTTCTGTAACACCAACGAGATCTTAGCCTGCTAAAAATACAGCTGGACACATGATGACGTATGGACAGAGACTGACATTGTCATGAAGGTCAGCTAGATATTGAAGTAGCAGGTAGCATGAATTTTAGAGAAAAAAATGTAACAGCTATGTGGTTCCTTCCTCTCTGTCTTTTCTGGCTGCTTAACAAGACGCGAAGGTCTCCCGCCTCTGTGTGTAATTTTTTTCAGTGGTGAGAAAGCCAGCTCTAGGTCACTATTTATCCAGGATTGTAGGTATTGTTTGTAGGTCTTTAATCCAGGCAAATATTACCACACCTTTTTCCTGTGTCCCTTTTTATTTTGTCATTAGTTAGTAGTATTACATGATGATGTGCTTTCTTATTGTGATGTACCACAAACATTTGTATCCTCCCAGCTCAAATGTTCCTACTGACCTTATTTCATAGGCACTTATAATTAAGCCCATATTCCACTTAATACACACTTAAATAATCTACAGAATTTTTATTTGGGTAAACATTTCCTGAAAAGAATTTATTTTAAATATAGCCAGTTTGTTATTTAGGTAGTCAGAAATATATATGAAGTAATTTCATTTATAAATTTGAACTGATATGCTTAACTAATGTTTTACCAAATACAGTTCTGAAAATGAAAAATCCTGCATTTTCATGTTCCAAATTTAAAACAAATTATTCCTCCCACATCTGTTGCCACTGAATGATAACTCCATGATCTTTTACAAAAGTTTTTTAACATCACTATTATCATTCATGTTCTGTAAAAATTCCAGAGTCCTGAACTACGCCTGTCAATCTGTTTTACTGCTACTTTAGACCTTATTTTCACCTTTGAGGCACCTTACAAACTAACCCAAGATTTGGGGATGTGGGTTGTTTTGGAGTTCATTTTGTTTTGTTTTCCAAGGGACTTACCCAGCTGCAATGTTCTGTCACCTCTTTTGACATATTCTAAAATAAAGTCTTTAAATTGCAACTATGTGCATCATACCTCTCTACATTAAAGCAGCTTGTCCCCAGCAATTATTAGATTACAGCAGTCCATTTTTCAGTGCCCGTTTCTATCAATTTTGTGAACAGGGGTTTGTTCCACAATGCCTTGATGCTATACTTTTTAAGCCCACTGCACTTTGTTATCTTTAAGTTCTTGCAGAATGAGAACCTGCCTGAAAATTTCTCTGCATGGTTTGCTATCCCTTTTGAATGACCACAGCTCCTTCATCTCAAGCACTATCTTCTATTTCATTGCAGACCCACATGCTCTGGGCGTGGTGACCTCTTTAAATATCTCACCTATAAACCTTTCATTCTAGTGAATGCTGCATACTGTGGCAATTTGTCTGTTGGGATCATCAGTCTTGCTCTTGAGGTTCACATATGCTCTCTTCAGATGTCTTCATCCAGGAAACACCACATCTTATTCTGCTCACAGATCATAAGAATCCTCTTTGGTTTAGGTCCCTAATCCCTCAGACTCAGAGTCTCTTTTAACTTGTAAGAATAATACTGAAGGGGGAAAAAAAGACAATAAAACTGGATGTAACGACATCCAATCAGTCAGTAAACCCCCCTTACTCCTCCCTTACCCACTTACAATCAGCACCAGCTGTAGTGCAATTAAACTCAGCAGGTGTTCAGAGGAATTACATTTTATCACCACCATCCCCTCTCCTCCTATGCTCCCCCTTCTCTCCCCCCATTCCCACAAGACTCAACTGCCTTTCTTTATGGACCTATAAAAAATAGAGCAAGTCAGATATATAACAGCATTAAAGTAACCAAAGAATTAGTAAAAGAAGATGAAGATAGATTGAAGAAAATGTGCTTGCAGACATTAATGGGAATGTTTAGAATAAAAACATTAATATTGCTTAAACTGATAGTTACAAACTCTTCAGGGTGTCTTCATTGTCTTTTCACTTCAGGTAAAGCCCTTAACTTGATTGTACAAGGTTCTGAACATCGTTGTCTAGATTCAGTGATGTCATTCATCATACGCTTGTGAAAACCACAATGATGGTTTCATGTGGCTACTCACATGCTTAAAATTACCTATGCATGCAAGTGCTCTGATGATCATAGTGCTTAGCACCTTGCAGAACCAAATGTTAAATAAGTAATATTATTATCAATTCATGGAAATACTAACTCTGAAAGGGTTAAATGGAAGACTCTCAATTTCCATGTTGCTAACTACTATTATTTGTCCCTGAAAAACTAATTCAGAATATATTTCATATTGTATATTGCCCATTAGAAGGAAGAAAATAAATCCTTCTTGTTTAGTATTTCTTTCATAACTCATTTTAGTCTTTCTTTCTATGATCAATCTTCATCATGTTTGCTAGCAGATGTTTTTATTTGTATTCACTCAGCTCAACAGTATTCTGTATCACTGTAAAGAGAGTAGCCAGGCAAATGACAGTGGAAGTGATAGTATATTCTAATACTAAAATATCAAGAGTAAAGTTACCACTTAAATACAAAAATTCACTCTTTTTCTAAAAAACATTACTTTTCTCAGACCTTTCTGTGTGTACATTGAATATCAAAAAGAAAATTTGAAATTTTTAAACATTCTAGTTGATGCTAATCATATTATAGAAACAATTATTTCTTTAGAATTAGCTGTTTTAAATACTTTCAGAATTCTAAAGTTTATTTTACACAGCTTACACTTCCACATGCTATTGGTAGTGCAGTATTTTTCTCTTACAGTGCGATCACCTCAGAGCTTAATCAAAACTGGATCTCATGGTTTTTGCTAATAAAATTTACTGGGGTGAAAAATAGAAGAGCGTTAATTAGCAGGACCACATGTTACAGCATCACAGGGTACAGTTGTATCACTGACTATGTAGCTTTCTCTGTAGACTGAAGCTGTATCTGCCTCTGAATTAGGTATTTTAGTAATACCTAGTAAGAGTTTTAATATTTTGCCCCAAGAGTATATGAATACAATCCTCTAAAAGTGTATAATTATTCTTTAAAATGTTAAAAACACTTAGAAACTTGAGAATTTTTCTCTCAAATGGAGTTTAAATACATGCAGATCAGATTTTTTTTATATTTAACCTTTAATTTCATATAATATGCTATAAGGAGGCATACATTCAAAGGGACTAAGTACAAAGGTTCAATACTGCTCACGGAATAGGCAGGCAAAGGTCTTGTGAGAAAGTTAATCATGTACTCAGAGACTGTAAAAATACACATACGGAGAGATTAACATTGCACAGCCAAACATCGCTGCTGCGGTTCTTAGCCTCAGACTGTTTGACTTGATATTCTTTTATGCAATTCCCTAAGTATTAAAGCAGCAAACATATGAACAAAGAAAGCTAGAACCTTACTGACTCCTCTGAACAATGTTAGCAGGCCTGGAATCTTTAGAGCTAATGAAGTTTTTCAGCAAGTGAAGCTTTAGAGTAATATAAATACTGAATTTTGACACATTATATGGATTGACCGGTATAGTCATATACTTGGCCCTATAGTGTAGGGGTATATGACCACTTAACAATTAGATTTCATAATTATTTCTTAAATCAGGAAGGATGTGGAGCCTACTAGGGAATCCTGGGTTGTATTTCAGGTTTTATAAGGCAACGTGCTAAAGATCTTTCTGTTCTCTCCATTTCAGCCTTCTTCCTTCTGCATTTTTTTCCATTTCTTTTGCCTTAGCCTGTCTCTTTCTTCCTCTAAGCAGCCAAGAAATCAAATGTTCTGGCATTCCATTCCCTCTGCATATAGCTACATATTTCTAAAGCTCAGATCATCGTAAAGTTTTTAGTTTGTTTTGGAAGATATCAAAAGATAGACATTTCACCACGTTTCTTACAGCCGTTTAACCTTCTAGAGTGGAATTATTAGACCTGAGTGTGGTATTAAGAAATAATTCACTTGCCAAAAAATCCACTCAGCTGTCAGTGGAGTTGGTTTGAATTTACCAAATATCTTCCATTCTTCAATATTTGATATGTAAGTTGCTGGAGTGTAGTTTCTTCTTTTATCCTGTAGCCCCGTGGCTGAAGAGTCCTCAGGGTTATGAAACCCACGTTTGATTTAATGGATCTGAACTGCTGGCTCTCCTCTTTGTCTCAGTGGTACATTATAATGTGGAGCATGGAAACAGCTCCAACAGGAGACACTTTTTTTTTTCTAAATAAATGGATAGCGTTTTTACTGGGAACACTTTAATGAAAGTTCTTTAGCAAAAAAGGGTATTCAAACTCTATCTTCATATTTCAGGAGTGCTGTTTGAGGAAAGAAAAAACAACTTTTTTTTTCCTTATAAACATCACATCAGGCATTCTAGAGTGAGATGTGTTAATTTCAGCACGGTAAATGGATGCTGCAAGTCTAAGATGTTAACATGGTCCCATCTCTGTATAATAAGCAATTAAACAAGGTCTGGGATTTTGAGTACAAAGAGACTTTGGTCTGCCTCACAGAAATTCCTGTATAAGTGATCACCATTGAGTAAAGCCTTTTTGAATTACTTTGAAGGAGAGAAAAATTACTGTAGAGCATTTTAAGAATGAAGTACTGAAAATGATTTTATTTTTAACAATTTCCTGATTTTCCTTTGCTGCAAACAGTCTTGATAAAAGGAAACCTTTTAGTGCTGTAGGTCAGACAGTGCTATGTACAGTTCTGCTTTCAGTGTTTTAAGAAAAATATTGTGGAATTAGAGAAAGTACACGGAAGGGCAACTAAAATGATTAAGGGGATGGAGAATCTAACTTATGAAGAGAGACTAAAAAGGCTTGGCTCTTCAGTTTGGAGAGGAGAAGGGCGGGGGGTGATGGTTTACAACTGAGGTTTACACAATTATAGAAGCAGTGAATAAACTGAATGCAGAACTGTTATTCATGAAATCCTACAGTACAAGTAGAAACTGCTCAATGAAACTAGCAGGTGGCCAGTTTAAAACAGTTAAAAGGAAGTAGATAGTGATCTTCTGGGATTTGCTGCCGTGGGATTGAGTAGAGGCAGAGAATATCAGTCAATTGAAAAGGAATTAAGACTAATACATGAACAACAGGTCCATAAATAGATACTAAAAGCACTGAGCATAGATGTACCCTTTTACACCTCCAACACAATAATTGTAGATGCTGGTCAAGGAGATGGACTGCAGAAAGTGTCCCGTCTCATGCATTCTCCCTATATATCTTCTCCTATTATCACTGTTGGAGACAGAAAACTGGTCTTGATGGTCTGACCCTGGAGAGCATTTCTTTTATGTTTCTGTCAGTGTCTTATGTATGACTGCAAAAGCTGGAAGAGCTGGGAGTAATGTCATCTTGAGTGAGAGAGTGGTATCTATGAGAAGCAATGACTTCCATCTTCTGATGCTTTCTTAATTCAGAACTGAGTACAAAATGGGAGTTTCTGCTTCTGATAGCTGCACTATACCAGGGGAACATCATAATTTTTGCTTTTTTGAAAGGCTGTTTTACACTGTCTGCTAAATATTTATCACCAATCGAAGCCTCTTTTAAGGAATGAGGAACACAATACTCCATACCATATCTGAATATTACCCTGATTTGAAATCATTAGAATAATAGTTAAAATCTTTTTTTTTTTTTTTTTTAACATAGTAGGGGGACAAAAATCATTGGTTGATACTATCTACTTAGCATTGCTTATCATTTCATTTTGCTATTGGACTATCTGGATGGATTGGGTTGAACACAGGGATAAGAAAGATGTAGATGTATGAAATGGAATTAAACAGTAGGCTCCAGTTTGATTTCTATCACACATAGGATATATTAAAAAAATCCCATAAGCTACGCAAACAAACACCTTTTGTCTGACAGTAAGGGCATAGTGTAAACATATGGTTTGTTTCAGACCTCTCTGAGCAAAGCATTAAGAGGCCTGCATCCAAAGACATTTGCTTCCTTTCACAGAGCTAAAGGTACATTAACTAGAGATCCAACATTGCCAGAGTCCTCTCAAGTATCTAATCAAATGGCAGGTCATTATTATTGTTGACTAAGGTAGGTCACATAGCGTACCACAGATTTTCCTGGTGAATTTTTTTGTGTGTGGAGATTTACGTGTAGAATTGCCAAAATACCATGTCTAGTGGGTAGTGTTAGGTTAATGGCTGGACTTGATGATCTCAAGGGTCTTTTCCAGCCTAGGTGATTCTATGATTCTATGATTATATAAGATAATAATTCCTAGCTCACATACTGGCAAGTCTCCTAGCGGCCTGTCATTAAGATTTTGTTTTGTGCTTTCTCTCTACCTGCTACTATTAAAAATTAGATTGATTACTTCTGTTTGTCTTCTAGTTCTTTCATGGAAGTTTTGAAAACCTCAGAAAGCTATAGTCTACCAAGCTGTATTGTATATATTTCATTTTTCCTGTTTCCTAGGCTGTCCTGGGGAAAGGTTACAGGCCTACAGACATTGATTTGGAGTTAAGGCTCTGTCCTATGTTCCTGCCTGGGCTGTAGTTCTTCTTCTGCCACTTCTGACCTGCCTGTGGCTCGGCATCTATAATGGACTTGGTCTTTGTCACCACTTGATTCTTATACAGACTGTCTACTCATCATCCTGAGCAGTAATGCATAAGTTTACATAATGTCCAAAAATATGTACTTTTATTAAACTACATAGCAAACTTTCCTACAGCTTAGGAGCAATCTCCTACAGTGCTTTCTGAGCTACTCTCATTCTCTGATCTCCCTGAGAGGGGTCTACGTCTTCATTTTGTTTGTCACTTCAGAAGGCAGAATCATTTACTCCTCTATCATCTAAACAATCACTTCTCGTCATCTTACCTGCATTCAGCTTGCATGCATCTCCAGGGATAGAAATCTGTCTACTAGTCCTGTTCTTGAGTCAAATGACCATTTGCTGCTGAATCCTCTAGCTATGGGAACCAAGCAAGCTAATCACCAGGGAATGTATAAGGTATCAATGTATCTGTTCTCCACCTTACCCCATCAATCTTTGCCTGAGGCATCTGGTATTGGGAATGGCTAATCTGAAGGACTATCTACCTATTATATTTCTTAACAGTGTAATTCACCTTAAAATTACAGGCAGTGAGTATGTCCAGATTTTTACTGTTTTGTGATTGCGGACTTCTAAGTAATCTCTGGCTGCACGCTTAATTCCATGCTTTTCCACCTCAGTTTTGCCTTCCACTTTTCAAAAATTGTAATTATCCATTAGCTTTTAAAGGTGCACCTCTTTGAAGTACTAATTATATTTATTACTCTTTATGATTCTCTTTTTCTTTGACCATATTGAAAGTAAGTGCTTAATAATCACGGATTCTTAGGTAACCATTGGTTTCCAGCTCAAAAATTAAATGGTCTTTATCTCTTATAATGATGGACAAAACACCCTCAATTACAGTAGCATTATACAGTATCTGTAGTTTTTTAAAAAATGCTAATGATGTTTTATTGGTAGATATTTTAACACTCATTCCTAATCATCCCCTTTCTTCTCCTTGTTTCTTTGTGTACAACCCAAGACAGTTTCCATTTTCATTTTTGACCAAGTGCCAGAAGCAGTGTCTCTTCAGTCCTTAATTTTCAGTTCTGCTGTCTGTTACTATTACAGACTCAATATGCAAACAGTAATCACAGCAAATTCTGCCAACTTTAGCTGAAATCTGATGTATTTCAGGTGGGCTGTTCAAAAAAATTATAATCTGGGCCACAAAGCATGTTATTGCAGGTGCCTCTATGGCCCAGCCTTGCAAGATATCTGGGATAACAGCTGCTTACAAGGCAGGAAAGTAAGAGTAACAGGGTGAGTGAGTGGGACACCCCAACTATTAACCCCAGACAGATAATGCTGAAGAGGAAGATGACCATCAATCAGATTAAATGCTAACCAAGGAGCTACAGAGACTTTTGAAAGAGACGAGTCAGCCTGAAAAGACATAAAAGTACAGGAGAAGAGAAGCTTGGAGATTTGGGGGGGGGGGGGCAGGGGAAGGGGAGCAGGGCAGCAGTGGGGCTGTCATGACCTTGCCAGATGTGACCCAGTGACACGGGCGGCTCTGATTGGACCTGGCAGCATGGTGCCCCCAGTCACAGCCTCCATCTCACCCATGGCCATCACAGGAGCAGCCACTTGCAGCTCATGGAAGGGTGTTTAGAAATTTGTACATGCGTAGTAACATTTTGTAGTGTTGTGGTGTATCTGTTGTGTTGCTGGTACTTATCCTAATGTGTAGGTCATTGTTTGACAGCTAATTACCTACTTTCAATAAATAATAAATTGATCCAGATTTGATTGAAATTATATTAATGGAGCAGTTTTTCCCAGTGACACATGCAGAACACACAGAGTGCTCAGTCAGTGTATATACAAACTTGAACTAAAATAAGTAGATTATTTTTGGAATTTGATTAAGCCACACTGGATAATACAAATACAACAAAATGGATTTATGGATCTAAACATATAGTCAGAAATTATTGAATTACTACCTATAAGTTGAGCAATTGAACATTGGCAACTTCATCTTCATCTGCTTTGTCACTCAAATGCAATTTTCAGTCAAGACTCAACGTAAAATGCAACATATAATTTAAATCCTTATCATGCTCATTTCATTGTAATGGCAATCCCATTTTTACTTTTTTTTTTTTTTAAAGTAATTTCACTGATTCTGGCTGATATAAAAATTTAACAGGAAAAATATTTTTATGACTGAGACATTTTCTGAATTTTTTAATCTTTAGGATGTTTTCTCTTAGACATTACTGAGGGAACCTTCCATTGTTAGAAATGAGCTCTATTTTTTAATAAGGTTTACAAGACTTTTTAAAGGTTTATAATTAGGCAAACTCCCATATAATCCTCCCCTCAAAAATAATTATTTGTAAGGACTTAGAAGGAAATAACCTTGTCATTTCTGACTTCTTTGTTTGTAAGATTTCATTATATATGTTATATTAGTTGAGAGTCAAAAAGGTATAAATTTTCTTTGCTATTTCTATAGAGAGATGTTTGAAGTCAGACTTCTGTCAGACTGAGTAGTGAAAATCTTATTTGTCATGCATCTCAAATGTTGTGTGGTACACTCTTTAGACACAAGAACTTTTAGGTTAGGAAATGAAAACTGCTAGGTTCTTTCCAGTACT
Source organism: Phalacrocorax carbo (assembly GCF_963921805.1). NCBI lineage: Eukaryota > Metazoa > Chordata > Aves > Suliformes > Phalacrocoracidae > Phalacrocorax > Phalacrocorax carbo. Next base: position 33,736,431 of record NC_087514.1, on the reverse strand, counting down.
GTACTGAAGACAGGAACTATTTGCATTATTTTAGCTAAAATCTATTTCTAGGTCTTTCTTTAAAAATAACACGTAAATGATCTTTTAAATTTATAAAACAAGAAACTGAAATGTGGAGTTTTTGGGGTTGTAGGTATTTTTTTGGTGGTTTGTTTTTCTTTGTTTTTTTTGTTTTGTTTTGTTTTTCTTTGAGAGGGATTAGTGTTTGGCTTTTTTTGTTGTTGTTTTTCAGGAAGTTTTAAATATATGAAAAATGTGAATTATCAAGAGTATCACTATTGGAAGCTATAGCAGTACAGTACTAAAAATTCTTGCAGAAATCACTTTCTGGGTAACAGTAACCAACAAAATCTTTGCAAGGCAACAATACAATGACTTTTAATAGTTGGACATTTAGATTTTGCAGCAGATGAATAAACACACAGAAGAACTCTGAAGCAAAGAATTTGTTACTGTAATCTCACTAAAAATTAAGTTTGGAAATGTATTTATTACTTATGGTTTTGAGAAGTTACTGAAGTAACTACTTAAATTGCAGAAACACCTACAGAAACTTCACTCGTTATGTCTTACCATTTGACAAAGAATAATGGAAAACTACTTTCCTGAATACTATTTTCCAAACAGTTCTGCAAACTTAATATAAAGAGAATTTATCATACTAGATCGAATATATGTATGGCCTACTATCTCACCCACAACAATGGTCAGCAGCAACCTCTTCTGGGATGAGTAAAATAATTGTGCAAGAGTACACTGAAATACTGCACTACTATAATCACTGAATCTTCAGCAGTTTGTGGTTCGGTGTTTTCTTGAGCCAGGGATGGTACTAGTCAAAGTAGTAACACTGAAGAAATCTTTTTCCATAAACTTTCAATTTACTTTTGCATCTCTGTAGTTCTGTAGCAATGAGTTTCACAGATTATTTGTCTGTTGTGTGAAGTCACTTTTAAATTTTTTTTAAAATGTGCCTCCAGATAGTTTATTTGTTATCCATAGTGGGGGGTTTTTAATGTTTTTATTTTTGTTTGGTTGTTTGGTTTTTTCTATTAGGGAAACAAACCCTCCCCCTTTATTATTAATTTATGTATCTTCTATATTAATTAATTAATTAATCTATCTATTTATTTATTTATTTATAACATTTTCCATTGTTATAGTTTCCATTATCTCCGTGGCCACTTAATTCTTTATCAGGATTAGAAGTTTCAGTCTATCCACTTGTTCCTTGAGTAGATGGTCTTCCATACCATTTGGTACTCTCATGGTACTTGTTTGTACTTGATTCTAGGCAATAGTTCCTCAAGTGGTCAGAGGCATGTAGTGGGAAACAATGTCATTAACCTTGCCAGGGGCAAGGTGTATTTTCTTCTTCCATTTGCAAGCCATTTTACCTAATAGCAGAAAGAGATTATGTTGGTTTGATGTGTTCTAACTAGTTTGGCTGAATCACGTATACATCATAGATCTCAAACGTAAGGTGGGAACACACATGGAATGAGAACTTCATGTAAGAAGTTAAGTAAAACTCTAGTGTAAGCAAGCAAGGACAAAATCACAAAAGCTGGTGAAAAAGATATGACATGGCTAGCAAGGGGACATAGAAAATGAGGAACAGATAATGAAATCATTGGTCACCAAAAAGCAAGGGGAAAATTGATAGTCTACTTAGTAGAATGCAAAGGGTAATGCCAAGTGATGCTGGAAATTGCAACAGCTTTAATGCATAATGCAAGAGTTTAGCATCCTCTAGGCTTCTTAAAGAGCTGCCTGATAAAATCCTAGATTTGATGTCAGTTATCTGTGCTACTTCATGGAGAAGTGATGCAATACTGGGATCTTGGGAAGACCTAAAGTTTTTTGTGAGCAGAACACTTCAGCTGAGTTATGCAGTTAGTCTAGGAAGCTTCTAGGTAGCTCCTCCTGGTTTTACACCTTTGATGAACATGGCATATATGACCAGAATTTCCAACACACAGCACAAGCAAAAGAGCTTGTAAGCCACATAATTCAGAAACTTCATAATCAATTTACTACTATTTAAATTTGTGATAATTTTGTTCTCTTTGCTGTGCTTTTCATAAGCATTGCTCTTTTTTTAGTTTTGTGTACATTTCTATATATTTCTCTTAACTCATTACCATCTTTTCTCATAACCTTTTGTGCTTTTTGAAAGAGAAAGTATACAGAAATTTGTTTTCCTACTTGTTTGTTTGTTTTCTGTGGTAAGATCCACTGTTACTGATTTATTCTTTGAGGAACTGTGGAAAGGAAGAAAAAGAGAGGATTTTTCCTTTGTGGGAGAATCATTTATACTTCTCAAACATTACCTTCTGACTTTGTTCTCACCACTGTCATAACTTGGATGGACAGTTTGTTTCTTTGGAATGTATTTATCTTCTTAGTTTCTTTATATGTATACCAATAAGTCAGACTCTGGCAGTGGCTTCATTCCTCGGTAGGGTGGGCCAAGGTAATTATGAATGTTGATGACATGCTTCAACCATGTGCTTTTTTACAGAACATACATAATAATACCAGCTGAGACAGTGTTCAGAAATCTTTTTATTTCCAACCACTTTAATTTTTGTTTTATTGTGTACTACCAGATGATGTTCTTTAAGGGACTTTAGAGAGGAGATTCTTTTCTTACTGATGTACTAGGCACTAGGCTAATTAATTTTCATTTTCATCACTTCTTCAGAGGAAAATTCTACTCTAGTATATATAAGGGTAAGCAAAAACCACCCAACTGGTGATTTTTTTCCCCAGTCAACAGTAATAATCTGCATTCCCAGAGATTGCTCAGTATTTGGTCATCAGACAAGAAGAAAATAAATTGTTTCTCTCCTCTCTCATTTTCTTCTGAGGTAGTATAATATACCTGTAGGAACATTGAAATAGTGCAAAAAAGCTGTCTCAGTCCAGTTTGTTTACTAAAAACATCTGAAGTTAACAGTATTATCTGGTTAGTGGTGGAGAGAATATAATTTTCTCATAAGGTAATCAAATGTGTCATGTATCTCTTAATATTGGCTGTCTTGCAATGGTTGATTTAGCTGTGAATATATGGTGAAACAATCATCACATTGCAAAAATAGCAATATTTGTATTCCACTACCAATAAGTTCTGCAGAAGAAGGCTGTGCTTAATATTAAGCACTATCTTCCAAGAAGTGGAAAAGTGAAGAGAGGAGTACACGATCTCAAAGTGTAGGAAGTCAAGCAGGCAAGGCAAAGCTCAGTTAGGGTTGAAGCTGGCCAGTAATGTGAAGGACAATAAGAAGGCCTTTTTTGAAACACATTAATGGCAAAAGGCAGGCTAGAAATAATATTGGCCTGTTGCTTCATGAGAATTGTCACCTCAAAAGCAAGGACATAGATGAGGCAGAGATTTTTAATGCTTTCTTCACCTCATTCTATAACACCCAATGGTGGGCTCATGGACACCCAGAGCCCTGGGCTAGAGAACCATGACTGTGGAAATGATAAAATCCTAATAAACCCTGAATTTGTGCAGGACTTGCTGCTCCAGCTAGATCCCTGTAAGTCAATGGGGCCTGAGGGGATTCATCCAAAGGTACTTAAAGAGCTGGCTGATGGCATAGTGAGACCTCTCTCAATGATTTTTTAATGATCTTGGGAATCTGGAGAGGTCCCAGTTGACTGGAAGCTGGCAAACGTTGTCCCAGTCTTCAAGAAGGGCAACAGGGATGACCCCAGTAACTACAGGCCTGTCAGTCTCACGTCTGTGCCTGGCAAAATTATGGAAAAGGTTATCCTGGGAGTTATTGAAAAACACCTGAAAGACAATGCAGTCATTGGTCCCAGCCAGCACAGTTTCCTGAGGAGAAAGTCCTGCCTAACAAATTTGATTTCCTTCTATGACAAAGTTACCCACCCAGTTGACCAAGGGAAGCCAGCTGAAATGATCTTTTCAGATTTCAGTAAAGCTTTCGATACTGTCTCTCACAGTATCCTCCTGGACACAATGTCCAGCGTACAGCTGGATAAACACATAATGCAGTGGGTGAGCAACCGGCTGATGGGTCGGGCTCAGAGGGTCAGAGTAAATGGAGTTACATCAGGCTGATGGCCAGTCACTAGCGGGGTTCTGCAGGGATCCATCTTGGGGCTGGTACTCTTTAATGTCTTCATAAATGACTTGGATTCAGGATTGGAAGGAATATAAGTTAAGTTTGCTGATGACACAAACCTGGGAGGAGCTGTTGACACTCTCAAGGGCAGAGAGGCCCTGCGAGAGATCTGGACATACTGGAGAGCTGGGCCATCACCAACCATATGAAGTTTAACAAGGGCAAGTGCCGGATATTACACCTGGGGCATGGCAACCCTGGATGTACATACAGGCTGGGGAACGAGAGGCAGGAAGAAAATTTCCTGCATAATTAAATGGATGAAGAATGTTTTAAATAGAAATATTTTAAAGGTGCCAGATATTTATTTTATCTTAAAAATAATTAAAAGTCACAGTTAATAGCAATTTAAGAGTAAAGAAATATTTCTAAAGCAAGGACCCATTGCTTCTACAGACCTTGCTAATTAAATGTCTTTGTTTTTTAGCTGAATATTTTAAAAGGCTGAGGTCAGTAAACTGAACCAGAAGGGGAAATATCTAGAGTTAGATACATGAGCAGCATGATAAATGCAATGAACAGGTAGATCAACTAAATCAAGCTGAGAAAGTGAACTAGTAACTGATTCATATAAAACAGGTATTATATATTTCATTGGGGCATTAAAAAGATTAATACTTTTATTCTTTTTCTTTTTGTCATGGTAAGGCATAGTGATACACGGTCTTAAAACATAAGGAATTGTTTTAAGATCAGAAAGACACCAATATTTCTGTAGTTGAAAAGTATTTCCTGAATTTGACAAAAATATCATTACTTTCTTTTATTTTGGTCTTTATGTATGACATTTTGTTCCTTATTAAGAGGTACATTATTATATTTATCACAGAAAGAACTCCAAGATTCAGGCCTAAGAGAGCTACTGCCACTTTGGGTGTCCCTCCCAATTGACATAGTCTTCTAAGCCAGGAACTTGCTTCAAAATTGTCGTATATTTTCCATTCTGTTTCAAAGTTCAGGTGTACATACTTGCAGCATAAAAACATTTGAAGGGAAACCTGATCTGAAAACTGATGCTGATATGTATTAAACTGTAGATAATAACAGTTTAATAGCTACAGTGTCCTTACTTGGAAATAGCTGATGACATCATTATTATTCCTTGCCCCTTGTTTTGGCACCTTCTGTAACATCTTCAAAAGCAACGAAATATCTTAGGATGTGATAGCGTTTGCAACTTCTGCATACTATTGTTTATACAACTGTTCAAACTAGATGTCCTGCCAATAAAGTTGGAAAATATACTGAGGAAACTAACCTTGGCATAGCTATTCTTGTGCATCTGTTGCATGTTTTACCTGATAAACAATGTCCCAGACTAATAGCTGCACAAATAGAGAGGACTGCAAACCTATGACATTCAAATTTGCAGCAAGAAGTTTTAGAGCACAGACATGACATGCATTTTTTTTGTTTTCCAAGACTCCTGTACGTATTCATATCATAAAAAAATGAATAACCCTTAAGTTAAGAAAAGGTCTGTAAGAAAGCTTGAAATAAATTATACGTAACAAACTAGACGTACACAGGAGATATAAGACATGATTTCATGGACGCAAATAGCTTCAAATAAAGGAAATGTTGTTAATGAAGTCTAGTATTCTATGATTCTATAAGTCTAATATTGTTCTGTGTTTCTGAATCACAGACGATAAAGCATTAGCTCTATAAAACTGAATACGTTTTGAATAAGAATACCTAAAATAAATTTCTTACTTACAAGAACTTCGTATTCAAAATATAGAACCAAAAGACCCCAAGCCCCCAAACAACTAAGAAAAGGTAACGAAGGCAGCCTGCTCCCCCCTCCCCCCAACCCCTGAAGTATAAAGAACATCTGCAATGAGTTGGAAAACTGGAATTACTGAACAAGCAACAGAAGTATGGTGTTCACTTAAAAGTGCTGGGGATATTTCATTATTTTTATTAAATATGCATAATTGCAATAAAATGTCTGTTAAATTCCAAATACAATTAGTTCTTGTTACAAGGACAAATTAACACTTGTGCATTTTGTAGAACAGTTTTATTTCATGCTGTAAATGATTGCCTGAATTAAAACATAGAAATTTTTCTGTGTTGTATGTGTATTCAATTGAATATAAATATTTTCAAAAGATAAACCAAACTGAATATACATTAAAGACATATTAAATATATTAAATGCACATGTTAAATATACATATCCAATATGAATAGCTATTGTTTAATTTTATACTCAAGATAGACCAATATAAAAAAATCTGTAGTTTTGTGTGATTTTATCATGAGTCTGCTTTTATTTGATCCTAAAAATTGTAAGCTTTCAAGCTGTAGTTTGGAAAAATATCAGTATTAGAAAAATTTTAATGAATTATTAAATCTTTTATAAACTTTAATGCTCAGGACCATGAAGGGTTGAAAATATTGATTAAAGGGAGCCAAGTCTTCAAAGTTTCATAGCTCAGAACCTATAGTACAACAAATCAGCTGAAGACTCGCTGCCAGACTTGGTACACCTGCATTTTTCCCCAACATGCTGAGATATTGTTAAATGTTCTGCTAACCCAAAATATCTTCTATTAGAAAAGTCCTATAGTTAGGCTATGAAACTGTGATTAATTAATCTGTCAAATGGAAATTACCCATTTCTCCATGAAACATGACTCCAACCTAAATATAATAAGCTTTAAAAGATACGAGTTATGTTCTTAACTGTCTAAAGCATCCTTGTTCTAACAACTTACTGAGTTAAAAATCATTTTCTTATCCTTCTTCTCAATTTTTCATAAATATACTTCCATTCTGCTCGTCTTGTTTTATATTTTCCTCTATACCTTATAGTTCGACACTCCGTACAGTCTATAAATATGTATTGTGACAATATTTTTCTTTTATGGTTTTGATAGTGATAGGTTTCTGGATGCCCCTGAAATGGATTGTACAAATTGCCACATAGTTGCCACCAGCTATGCTAATTTTATTTCCATTCAATATAAATTCTGGAGAAATAATAACTACTAGTTTAAAACTATAGCAGTTCGTACCAAGTTTTTGCATATTTTTCACACATACCCTATTAAAAACCATTTTGAATAACTGTTTTCTGTACTGTGAGTATTTTTGGTTGGTCGGTTTGGTTTGTTTTTTACTGGTGGCCAGTAACTGACCTGATGAAGAGCAATCACAGAATCACAGAATGGTAGGGGTTGGAAGGGACCTCTGGAGATCATCTTGTCCAACACCCCTGCTTGAGCAGGCACACCCAGAGCAGGGGGCACAGGAACATGTCCAGGTGGGTTTTGAATGTCTCCAGGGAAGGAGACTCCACAGCCTCCCTGGGCAGCCTGTGCCACTGCTCTGTCACCCTCACAGGAAAGAAGTTTCTCCTCATATTGAGGTGGAACTTCCTGTGTTCCAACTTGTGCCCATTGCCCCTTCTCCTGTCATTGGGCACTATTGAAAAGAGCCTAGTCACATCATCCTGACACCCACCTTTTAGATATTTATAAGCTTTGACAATATCCCCCCTCAGTCTTCTCTTCTCCAGGCTGAACAAATCCAAGTCTCTCAGCCTTTCCTCATAAGGGAGATGCTCCAGTCCCCTGATCACCTTCATAGCTCTCCACTGGACTTGCTCAAGCAGTTGCCTGTCCTCCTTAAACTGGGGGCCCCAAAACTGGACACAGTACTCCAAATGTGGTCTCACTAGGGCAGAGCAGAGGGGGAGGATAATCTTAAAATTCTTTTAATTCATCCCAGGATACCATTGGCCTTCTTGGCCACAAGGGCACATTGTTGGCTCATGGTCAACTTGTTGTCCACCAGCACTCCCAGGTCCTTCTCAACAGAGCTGCTTTTGAGTAGTTCAGCCCCCAGCCTGTACTGGTGCATGGGGTTGCTCCTCCCCAGGTGCAGGACCTTGCTCTTGCTCTTGTTGAATTTCATGAGGTTCCACTTGGTCAGCTGTCCAGCCTGTCCAGGTCTCGTTGGATGGCAGCACAGCCTTCTGGCATGTCAGCCACTCCTCCCAGCTTGGTATCATTGCTCATTCATGAATAACTGTAATTCATAGAATGGGTAGGCTTACACTCATTGACCTTATTCCAAATCCTTCATCTCCTTTAGATGGGACATTTTTGTTAGCACGTGTACTTGAGATCTACTATGTGATTTGCCAAGATGTTTACTGGCCTCTAAAAATGCCCTGCTTGTTTACAGTCTTTCTGATTATAGGAAATTCTACAACTACTTAAGAAAACACCTTCTTTCTTGAAGACAAACCCAACATTTTTAAGGATACCCACTGTACGGGGAAAAAAATGCATTCAGTATGTGTGCACACAAATATTGACAAATCATCTTGACATGTCTGTTTCAATATAAAAATGCCAGAGCTGCATTTCTTTAAAAAAGCATTCTTTCCCATAAGTCGCACATTCATATGTTCCGCATCCTGCACTTTGCTAAACTTTTTCAGTGCTATTGAAAATATCTGTTCCCCAAAGCTATGCCAAGCTACCATGGCTGGACATCACTGCTACCTGCTGGGGTAAACACTTCCTGATTACTTAATTTCTCTCTGTTAGTGCACAGAAGACATCTTTCAAAGGCAGCGAGTTGTAGCAACCTTCTCATATTTGTCTGCTGCTGTGTATTACACTTAGCAGAACAGACACTCAGAAAGCAGTACTAACTTCTCTAGTTTACCATCACTATTTTTATTTGTATACCTGTATTACTCACAGACCTAAAAATGCTAGTGATTCTCTCTGAGTTAGTAACATAAATATGTAAGATACCATTCAAATTTGACTGAATTTTTATATTGTTTTATGTGTACAGTTATCTGTGCCAACACAGAAACATATTTATCTTTTTTTTTACACTTAAACAGTACTAGGAAAGTGATATTTGAAATGTAGGTGCATACCTTCATTCAGGTTATACACACATCACTGAAAACATTATTGCATTTCAGCTCAATTGTGGAAATTGTCAACTGAAATGTTTAACATTGTTGAAGTAAATGCATACTACTTCTAGTTAGAGCAAGCAAATATCACACCTGCAGTCAATTGTGGTATATCAGTGTTGTGTTAATGGTGGGAGTCTGAGGAGTGGCTGTGGAGAGACCCTACCGTTGAGTCACGAGGTTCAGACAGGACCCACTTGCTTTCTAAACTCCTCCTCCAAGAGGAGTCTAGTGCAGCTAAGTCCAGTCTTAGTCTCAGACTTGGTCAACCGTTTATTTTCTAAGGATTGTAGAAGTAACCAGTCATTGGAGTATTTGTTGTTAGTAACTAATTTGGCAGATGCTCAGGCTGCTCACATTCAATGAGAACGATCACAGCTAGGTTAGCAAATAGTGCAATTTATTAAAGCTAAAGACATACAGGTTCTTTGGATTACCAGTGATAAGATTGCTGGTTACAAGACACACATAAATACCAAAGATAGGAGTACACTGCTAGGCTGCAAGTATGCTAAACAAATATGAAGCGACTCTAATATGAAGCAAAGTGACTCTAATATAAAGCAAAGCAACTCTAATACGTTAAAGATTTAGTGACTCTACAGCGGTTTCCAATCTTACCCAAAGACGTCCCAGTGAGGGGGGAAGGAGGCTTAGCCTGTCAGCTGGTCCCAGAAGTCAGAGTGGTATGCGATGGTATCTTCCCTAACACCCTCTTTCTCTTCACGTATTTTATACTATTTTTTATCTTTCAGGTGGAGCTTGAGTGACTCTAGTCATACATACCTTTATTATGACTGGTGTAAAATTTCCTCGCTTTACTTTTAAAAGGATAGGCTAGAAGAAATTCAAAACGCCTGCCCAGTGAGGGGTGGTCACACCTTAGAGGGGGGTAGCTTTTGGGATGGAGGTGTGTTTTGGTATCATAATGGTATTATAATGAGCAAAGTTCATCAAAAGGACAGCATTTTGTCAAAAGTGTGACCGACTGTTGGCCCAGGGTAGCAAATATGCAGCATACCATCTGCATGGTACCTTGAGTTCCCATTTATCACAGAGCCTGGCCATGATGCCTCCACACCTCTCCACCCTCTGGACAACTCCTCTTAGAGCCAGTACGCCAAGTTCTCCTGGCATTGCCAACATCTAAGGTTACTAGGGAACTTCCGTGGAATGGATTCCTCACCTATCAGCTGCACTTCACCCTGACAGCTTCTTCAGTGCTGTACCTTTTCTAAAAACATAAGTTTAATTTCTAAGTCACCTCCAGCGATTATTCCAAAACCAGTTGATAGTAGTAACCTGTTAATTAGGCTATGGTAACTCAATTGTGTTTAAGCATAAGACCCTTCATACACTATATGGCGTGCGCATGTTCTCTAATGTTTTTGCATTTGTCTATCTATACATCTACACTTCCTTTCCATAGATATAACCTCAAACTTTTTTACTACATATACTTTCAAAGCTGATAAATAATTTTGAAAGATACAAAACTATGTTGTTTATTCTGCACACCAAATCATCATCTCTGGGGCATAGTGTAACATTCCATTTATTTCAGTGCTTTCTAATCATTAAATTATTAAAAAATACTGTTTATAAATATAATTTTATGGCCTTAATTGTCTTAGTATTTCATGTTTGGTATTCCATAGTTTCATACTTTAGAAAATTTTTTCCCTCTCCTGAGGCCTAGAATGGGAAAGGTTTAGCTCTGCACTAATAAAAAAATTCCTGTATCAAAAGTTGTTCATTACTTTCAAGTCTAGTGTTTCATGGCTGTATAGTGTTAGAAATTGGAACTCATTACTGTCTATTAGGGCCATCCTCTGAGGACACTATCAATGAAGAATAGAAACCATTGCATCAAACATGTAAGAACACTATATAAAACTCACATATGGGAAGGACAGATACAGACATGGTTGAGTTTGGAAGGGACCTCTGGAGGTCATCTTGTCCAATCCTCCTGCTCATACAGGGTTGCCTTGAACACATAGCCAAGGACCCTGTCCAGACAGCTTTTGAATATCTCCAAGGTTGGAGACTCCACTTCTCTGGGCAACTTGCACCAGTGCTCAGACACCCTCCCAGTGAAAACTGTTTCCTGTTGTTCAGAAGGGACTTCCCGTGTTTCAGTATTTGCCCATTGTCTCCGGTCCTGTCACTGAGCACCACTGAAAACAGCCTGGCTCTGTCTTCTTCATACTCCCCCTTCAGGTATTTATAGACATTAATAAGATCTCCCCTGAGCCTTCTCTTTCCCAGGCTGAACACTCCCAGCTCTCTCAGCCTTTCCTCATAGAAGAGGTCCTCCACTCCCTTGATCATCTTTGTTGGACTCTCTCTGGTATGTCCATGTCTCTCTTGTACTGGGGAGCCCAGAACTGGACACATTAGATGAGGTGTGGCCTCACCAGTGCTGAATAAAGGGGAAAGCTTGACTTCCTTGACCTTCTGGCAACCCTTTGCCTAATTCAGCCCAGGATACCATTCACATTCTTTGCTGCAAAGGCACGTTTCTGGCTCATGTTCAACTTGGTGTCCACCAGGAACCCCAGGGCCTTTTCTGCAGAACTGGTTTCCAGACATTCAGCCACCAGCATATATTGGTGGATGTGGTTATTTCTCCCTCGTTGAAGGACTTTGTACTTCTGCTGGTTGAACTTCATGAGAATCCTGTCAGTCCATTTCTCCAGCCTCTTAAGGTCCCTCTAGGTGGCAGCATGACTCTCTGGCATATCAGCCACTCCTCCCAGTTTTGTTGCATCACCAAACTTTCTGGGGATGCACTCTGCCCCATCATCCAGACCATTAATGAAGAAGTTTAACAAGGTCTTTGCAACAGCTCTTCAAAACATATGCCTAGCAGAAGTCCCTATGCCAAATTTATGATAAATCCTGTTTGATGGAAACTTCTCATTAAGTATTCTGAAAATAAAATAATTAGGTAGTATTTTCCAGAATTTGTTAGAAATCTTGTGCATTAGAACTAATATTCCTACCTGGAGCATAATTTGCCAAGGTTAGCATTATTTTGGTGCAATAATTCAAAAGTATTAGGCTCCTTCAAATACAAGGTTATTATTCAGTTTCACATAAACCCTTCACATGGTACAACCTCAGATGAACCACTAGAAGGTGGAAGCCTTTCTAAAAAAACCCAATTAATTGACATTTTATATATATAAAGCCTCCATACTTACAGCTCAACCTGAGTCATCAACATAAACTACAGGGTGAGATTTTAAATAAATAGTATAATTCTAGCTCAGTACACATCGGATGGAAATGAATCGGAGTACTCTATTTTGATGTTTTCTTCAGTTTTCCTACTTTTTTTTTTTATTTAGTAGATTGCACGGAAAACCAATGCTTTACCAGATTTACATCTTGCATAGTAAGCACATATGTTCCTACACAATAACAAGCAAGGTAATAATTGTCTTGACTTTGTTTGCAGAAGATATCTAACAGCATTTAGCTTTTTATTTTCTTATGTTTCCTTCCTTTTTTCTATGAGACCACAAACTGAAATATTACAGAACCTTTTTACCTTTAGTTTTGTCTGTGTGTGCAGCATAAACCACATTTAACACAATAACTATTTATTAGCTATCTGTTATAAACATTTTAGAAACCAGAATTACTTCCCCCCCCTCCCTTTTCTATCTAGTCACTGGATTCTCCAGGGATATCAGCTGACTGGTACCTGGTACTGTAAATAATAAGTGGGAATTGTTTAAGGAAACTTCACTATGTGCCCCAAATTCACACTCCTACAATCATGAAGGACAGATTCATTAGTTTAGAAGGCACCTTGGTTAGAGATGAAAAGCATGGAAATTAATGCCAGGAGACTGCAAACAGCTGATGAATAAAGCTGAATATACAGAAGAAAAACTTCAGGATACTGAAAATATGATTAACTTAGGGAAAAAACCTCAAGCTTTGATATTCTTTTGTTAATTGTGATGGAAGACAAGATCCATCATGATGCAGATAGCTGCAAATGTTAAAACATTTCTGGTTTATGTCTGAGGAGAAGCTGAATAGGTCTGTGGTTCTCAGAGTACCCAGACGGCAGTTACGTCTAAGGTGAGCCTGCCTTAATCTCTCTTGCATATTTTTTTCCCTTAAGCTTCTTTCATGTGCTGTTCAGACACTGCTGTTTCTACAACCACAGGATGAACCAGATCAAGAAGTTTGCTTGGAGCTATCAGAGGGAAAAAGAATGCAGGGGGATTTTTCAGGTGAATCATCTACTATTTACGATCCAAACTTTATTTTGTGTTTTGTGTCAAAATCAAGTTTCCTGAAATACCCTCCAGAAAAGAGGTTTTGGTCAGGAAGAGTGCTTGACATCTTGTCAAGCATCTGACACCTTGTCAGATCATCACTGAAAAGCTATCAGAAATACCTTCAGGGATCATCAGCTTTAATTGCCTTCCAACTAGTTGTCCATCCATATGGGACAATGTTTTTCCTACCCTAGGAAAATATGAAGGAAGCATCAGTGTGAGGAAAGTAGCAAGCAAGCAAAAAGATCTAATTCAGAAAGATCTCCCTACAGTTTGGTGGGGAGGTAGGGAAGGACTTTCAGTGAGAGAGAGCAAGGAAAATTCATTTCAGCCCATCAAGAAGACCTTTTTTTGACTATACACAGTAGGTGTGTATCAAATACAGTAATATCAAAAACCGTAACAGTGAGCTGAGAGATCATATATAATAAATTTACAGATATAACCTAATAGTGTATTTATAGTGAAGTTGCAAAAGAATCTGGTTTTGTACATTGTCAGTGGTCTGGAAGAAGACAAAATTATTGCTGATGAAGTGCGTAGATGAAACAAAAACACTGAAGTGATAAATGGCAAAATCTGGTTGTTTTTGCTGACTGATTTAAATCTTAAAGAAAGGTGGATACGTTTCAACCACATTTTCCCCCACCCCACCCCATGCAGAGCTTTGTGAGTTTTGGTTGAGATCTCAAAAAATAGCATGCTTACAGATTGAGAGGCCAATTTTAGAAAATGAAAATTAGAAAATTTTAGTAAAAAGGACTTAGGAATCATGTTGGATAATCAACTTAGTATCTACTGTTATTAGGATACAGTGCCAGCAAAGTTTCTGATCTATAACTATGGAAATTTTTAATAGAGTTACAGAGATGTTACCACTTTCTGCATAAAAAGAGATGATGCTGTTACTTCAAACCACTTTCTGCATAAAAAGAGATGATGCTGTTACTTCAATATTGTTATTTAGTGATTGCCTGATACTTTGAAAAGCAATACAGCAAATGCTGATAATTTCAGAAGAGTTATTGGAAAGATCTGAGGCCAGAAAGCTAACTTGCTGTGAGACAAGAAAACCTAAGTGCATTTATCTCTGTAAAATATAAGAACAGTTTATTTTTACATAATCTTTAGCAACTACAGAAGTAGAAATTTAATAATACCAGAGGTCCTGTTAATCTAACAGAAGACAATGAGTTTCAACAATGAGGTCAAGAGAGAAAACTAGAAAAAATTGTGTCAAAAAGAAGGCATTTTCTTTTAACAGTGTGCATTACTGAATACGGGACCAACCTCTCAGGGGACATAGGGGACATTCTTCATGCACCTTAAGTCCTTAGTTCTAAATTAAGTATATTTCTAAATAATAAACATCAGCTAGATGAGAAGCTATGGGACAGAAGAAATACTTGATGAAATACTTTGTTCTGTGTAAAACAGGTAGAATTGCCATTTTCAACTTAAAAATGTTAGTTTGTGATTTTGAGTATGAAGAATCGTATTTTACACTTATTAGACATAACTGGACAACTGGACATCTTTTGTATACTGATGAGTGGATTTTTCTTTCCTTTTTTTTTTTTTTTTTTTTTTTTAAGGTTATTAAAAGCAAGTTTAAGCCACCTTCAGGGATAAATGAATACCACATGCTGTCTTAGATCCTAACAAGTTTTCACTTCTGAAGAATAAACAATAAATGGGCATTAGTCTTAAAATTTATTTTTTTAAACTCTCTGTCACATAGCTCTCTGTGTTCTTTGAACAAAGGCAATACAGTGAGTTAGATTTCAAAAGAACTCAAAGAAATAACATCTCAAAGAAATGACCAAATAACTTAGAATTTCCCTCTCTCTCTCTCTCTCTCTCTCTCAAAAAAAGTGTTTGCTGAGGGACATTTGCCACACAGTTTGTTGGAGAAATAGCTGAACCACTACCTAGAAAACAACTGAGCCCAGAAGAGGCTTTAGGAGATATGTAGGTACTTGTCTTAGGAAGTGGTCTTAAAAAACAGAGGTAGTTCTGAATCCTTAGGAACTCTGCGATGTTGAGGTCTCTGGTTTGAAGAGAAGATCTGAAGAGGTCTTCCATAGGAAAGATGTCCATCCTTTCTCCAAAAATCAGTTATCAAACTTAGGGAAACAGTCTGAGAGTAATTTCTGTTTGTCTTTAAACTTCTTTTCTTCTCTAAATTGCATACAAATTAGCCAAGTGGGAGAGCTAATTCGATGGCTGGTTGAGTTTCCTTTAATGCCATCCTTTTTAGCAGGAGCTCAGTCTTAACTATGAAGTTGTGAAGTGGCAAATCTTTTAGCAGAGGTATAGCATTTACATATTTGGCTAATATTTTCACTTTTATGTTTAATAAATAGTAAAGCAGAACACAAACTTATTTTAAAGAAAAGTCATATCAATACTAAAAAAAGCAAGAATAATACATAAACCTAGTGCTTCTAAATATTTAATCACTGAATATTCAGAGAAACAAAAATTATTTCTTATCTAAGGAGGCCCATAGCTGGGACATTCAAAGTCTTATTTACATTCATAGTAACTGAAGAGTTTTTGATTAGGAGAAAGGTTAAATATGACAATTAAATACCTGCAACTATGCTTATATAGGTGCTTATTTAGAGGCTCTATTCTCTCTGACATATGTAATTTTATATATTGTGCTATTTTATGATGATGACTGGACATGTTGACTACCAAACCAAAAGTGAATAACATTGACATCCTTATAACTGAACTCACAAATACCTAGATTACAATAAACACAAGTAAAACCAGACATTTGAAAACAACTGATCAGCTGACAGAAGAGCTGCCTTTATCACAGAGGGACCGTAAAAATTACCTAAGAAACAGGAGTTCCCAAAGACTACTACAGAGATTATATCTAAAAGCTCAAGGACAAAATTGTCTACCTTCAAAAGAAGTTGAGGGTTTGTTTTTTTTTTTTTTTGGTTGTTTTTTTTTTTTTTTTTTAAACCAGAAACCTGTATTGCAATTTTTAACAATATTTAGTGGTTTATCTTATGAAACATACATACCAGAATATGTCCTGTACTCCTAAAGATTTCTGAAAAAAGAGAATGTCATATTTCAACTTCACTCTGATTTGGCAGACACCAATCCAATCATGGACATCTAATGTAAAGTTTTATGCACTTGAATCTTTGGAACAGATAAGTAAATATATCGCAAAATCACAGAAATTAACTAGCTCAACCAGAATGAAATAAAATTAATCAAGTAGTCATATAGACTTTTTGGAGTTAGAATAATAGCACTATTATCTAATTGTGTCTTTACAGGTAATGAAGATATAACTCTGCTTTTTAGGATTATAAATGAGAAATTTATTTTACATATAAATTTAATAAATCTTTTCAAATATTTCTGTTCACTGAAAATAAAATACAAATCACAAGTAGCGACAGGCTCAGCATTTGAAATCTGGAAATAGAGCTATAATTTATGTTTCTTAAATGATAGATAACGGAATCAGGACATCTGGTATAATGTACAATAATTTCTAATTTAAAACATGAGCTTGTGATGTTGAAAAATCAATACAATGAAAAATCCTCCAGAGTTGAAGAATGTGAGCAGATCATACAGGAACAAAAAGCTGAAGCTGCTAATATACTTGACCAACAGGGAAAAAAAATGTTCTTGAAATTGAAAAACTAGACAAGACCTTACAGTGACTGCATCTGGATGTAATAGCTTCCCAGCAGAAACACAAAGTGGAACTTGCTTAGCTAGAACAGCAGATAACACAGTTTGGAGGAGACCTTACCGATGCCAGGAAACTTTATAGTCAAAAAGATCAGGTGTGCTTTTGCTATGAGAACGAGCAAACCAGCTATCTCTTTAGAAATCACATCGCACAGTAGAATGTGAAGGAGCTGGGCATGCACTACTTCATACATATTTGTTATGAATTCTAGAGAAAAAAATACTTTATCACAAATTTTGTAAGTATATATTTCTCTGGTGTTTGTCTCTACGTTCAGAACATGTTAGAGTTTGTGATAGCAATGCTGCCAAAATGCATACTGATAAAACTAAAATGAATACAGTAATATGACCTCTGTTAAGTTTGTAGATATTTTTATGTTTGTATTTGCCAGTTTTAACTGCAAATCCCATTTATACTCATTTTCAATGTCAGAAATCTGTCTTGTCATACTTTTTCTTGGGGTAAAAGGTACACAGGCCTAGGGGTTTTATTTATTCTTTTTACCTTGCTCTGTGAATTCTTCCAGCACAAAAAGTGTTCACAAGGTGGAAAGGTTTGGGCGTTATTAATAGCATAATATCCGCATTACTAAACTACACAATGAGCAGAAATAATTTGTACTTACTTGTGAATTTTGTCAAATACGTAATTTCAATTAGCAATGACAGCATTTAAGATACTCTAATTGTTTCTGTCTTTTTAAATTTTTTTTTTATAGTATACTGAAAATAATAAAAAACAGCATCCCACTAATTTTCTGAGTGGGTTTCAGAAAGAGATGTACAAGGTCTAGGCTGTCTGCAGACAGCTTAGAAATCAACTAATGAGGAAGCCGTGTTGATTGTTTAATATTTTTTTGTTAAAAAAAAAAAAAGAACAGAAGGAAATTTACCCTCCAACAATCTCTTCCTCACAATTAGAACGTTTTTATTATTTACTGAATAAATGGAAAGAAATGGAAACATATTACTGTAGCAGGATATTATATGCTGTCTATTAAGTTGTACACACCTGAAAAAATATGTTAATACAAATAATTGTTGTCATGTTAACATTGCCAGTTTCAAGCTGTCTGAAACAATTTTACATTCTCAATAAAGAATGTTTAACATTTGAACCAAAAACAGTACAGCACGAATAATTAAAGGCTTAAGTTAAATACATAGACAGTCATTTAAATTTAGATCTGCAATAACATTTACTATTATTCTCTAAGGCTTTGACTGTGCTTGACAGAAACAAAGTACTCTGGGATTAATTTCAAGAAATGGTGCCAACTGTGCGCAATTTGCTGTAATTAAGACATGAAAGAGTACTAAATATTCAGATTAAAAGAAGCATGATGGAGCATGATGGAGAATCAAGGTGTGGCATCAAGCCAATAAAGCACAGTCACTCATGAATACTCAATAGTGATTGATATGAAACTTATACCTATAAGCTTGCAGGATGTACTTTAAGAACTGTGTAGATAAAAATTAAAACCATGGCACTGTATCTTAAAGGAAAGGGCTTTTCTAAATCCAATGTCCCAGTTGTATGTGGCATCTTCTGACAATAACAAAACAGAGTCTAAATACCATAGTTTTATGCAGATAAGATGTTTAAACAAAAAGGATAAAACGGTAGCATGGTAGCTTTTTTCCTATGGCTTTGGGATATCCCTATGGCCACATTAACCTACAGCATTTGCTGAGTGCCAAATGAAAGAGCTCTGTAGCAGTTGGTACCAAGAGGTTAAATATCCCTCCTTTTTTTTTTTTTTAATTCATCAAACATTCCCCCCCTCTTTTTTTTTAAAGGAAAAGCATTCATTTAGATCAAACTGCATTTCCCGCTTTTCTCTCAGAATTACACGGAATATTTCTTCTTGCCTTTGAACTTATAAGTATTGATTAATGATGTATTTATTGTAATACTGAATCTTTTCTTCAACGGACTTTTTAAAATTAAAGTCCTTGTAACTTTTTGATCCTAGAGGAGATGTGGGGACTTGACCCAGTTGCTAATGAGGTGCTGTATAATCTCACATATCCTATAGCTCAAAATAGCAGGATGCAGTATAAAAAGTACATCATAAAAGGCACTATTGGAATGCTTTTTGTCTTCACAGGCAATACGCAAAAGAGGTGACCTTCTGAGAAAGTCGGAAGCTGATTTCCTGCAGGCAAGGGAGGGTATCAAAGCAAAAGTGGCTGAGGTGGAGCACCTTGACAGTGCGGTCAAGAAACTGAAAGCCAGTATCCAGGACACACAGAAAGAAAAGAATCAGACGGAGACAGAAACCACCATACTGAGAACTGAGATTCAGCAGCTAAATCAGGAACTGCAGGGTGTGCATAAGCAGTGCAGAAAGACAGGTAATAATGTACAAAACCAGTAATATTACGGAAATGTGAACTTGGCACAGTCTAATGGAATAGAATTTTCAATCGTATGGGCATATGATTGTTGTAATCAAATGAATATAAAAGGTTCCCTGTACTGCTTTAGGGTAAATTTACAGCTATAGACTTCAACTTCATCAAAACTAAATAAACACAACTGATTTTCTTTATTTCTATCTCTGTTCTATAATCTTTGTATTAATTTGGTGAATCATCTATTTCTGTCCCAGAACACCTGCTCATTCCCTGGCAAGGCAAGGTGTAATTCGAACTTAACAAGTCTGATATCATTGTTAATATTTTAGGTGACTTTTTAAATCAGTATAATTAATCCCTGGTATACATAAGGCAACAGCTTTAGCAGTAGTGCACTAATGAATGTAGATTTTTTTTCAAGAGAACAGTGTCCAGAAAATCAAAATAAGATACAAAAAACAAGCAATCATTTGATGATGGGGAAAAAACTGCTTTAAATAATTTTTAGTTGGTACTTTTGTCTTTTACACTGAACATCTGTGCTAGAACAAGTTTTCAAAATAAGCAAATGCAACAAGGAAATTGCATTATTAATATTTTGAACTCACAGTATAGTAGAGCTTGAAATATACTACTTTTACCAAATAAAATATTAATGAAGTCATTTGGAACATAATAGACAGCCTGTGTCAACCCCTTAATTTTCTCTTCCACTATTCACAACATTGCCAGATACGTGTTTCTGGATAAAACCCCCTAGAGGTCTGCTGCAAATTCTTTTTCAATACAACCAGATCATTGCAGATAATTGTATTACACAGGGTATTGATCCAAAATCGTTGTGCACCGGAAACATCTGAAAAAACATGATTATAGCTTTCTGTTTATTGTTCGTACATCATATAAGCAGGCTTTTGTGTGAATCACCTGTAAGAAAGGCAAGGTGGAAACATCAGAGAAATTACCTCTTTACAAGAATCTATTGATCACTTTAAATCAAAGAAGTATGTTTGACATAAGATTACCTGCCAGTTTGAACATTAGGTACACTATGTTATAGCCTGGGGCAGTTGTAAGTCTGACAAAGGGATTGTAAATAAAGCATGCAGCTGCTAGTGCCTCTGGCTTGGGATCAACCAAGGCTCAAGTCCAAGGCATAGGTAAACTTAAAATAATTTAACCCTTTTTTACCAGGACATTGTTAGTTAAAACAGACTAGTAAAAATAGTGACTAAATAATGTTTTATATGTTTAAATACGTATGCCAAATACAAAATATGCTTTGTTAGATCTGTTTACAAACCAACACTGATATAAACAAAATACATTTTGGAAGAAAATTCCATCTCCAGGCAACATATCAGACCTCTAAACTACTTCTAAGAACTTTTAAAGTATTGCAAAATACCCATTTATAGATAATACAGACAATGTTATTTAAAATAAAATAGACAGTGACTTAAAAATTCTTTATACCTGAATATATTCAATGTGACATACAAAGGATCATATTCTACATTAAACAAACAAACAAACAAACAAACAAACAAAAAACCACAAAAAACCACCAAACCCCAAACAAACAAAAAAACCCAACAGCTGAAAAACTTTAAGTGGAAGAAGTATTACATGTAAAATATTTACTCTTTTTTGATTTCACACCCAGATCGAATACTAGGAGCCCACAGATAATTAACATTAATAAAATAAGCAGTCATATTGACTTAAACGAGACCATCTAGCACAGGAAAGTTACGCACAAATGTATTGCAGAAATGGGTCCAAAATGTACCGACAAATAGTATTTTGTTATATATTATATTTCTTATTGAATGACAGCAGCTTTGGCTTGTCTATACAAAAATTGCTGACTTTTAAGATATGAAAGCAAGCCTGTTGTAAGTTGTTTATTATACTGTACTTTTTTAACATATGTTGACATTAATAACTGTTTAACTCATTAGTTCACAGAGATTCAGGTTTGCTTGGTGCTCAGTAAAGATGAGCTGTGGGTGATATGTACTGTTTGTTAAGCATTTAGCTGTTAATGTTAGCTGTGCACCTTCCTGAGGAACAAATTTATACAGTTTGTATACGTTACTTTTAATGACAGAAATGGTAACTGTTGTTGTGTCTTGTGAGAAGTGGGGTTCTGTTACTGTCCATGAGAAAAGAACAAAGCAATTTTTTATATAAAGAAATCGATCTTCTGGATATTCTGAATTCATAAAAGTAGATATGACAGCTGAATTTAGGTCCTGTGCATATCGTGAATGTTGTCGGACGTTAAAGACAATAAATGCAGAATCATGTTAACAGAGTACAAAGGTTTTTCTTTAAAGGATTCTGTCCATCTAAGCCTGGAAAATACTGTTTTCTGATTTCATTGAAGCCTGGTGTACTTATCACTCTTTAATATTATACTACGGCACATTAAAAAAAAGCTTTTTTATTTATAATCATGTGAACTTCTCCTTTATGATACTTACTGAAGTACTATCACTAAAAGCTTCTTAATTTCTTAAATTTTCTGGTGTCAAATTTCAAAATCATTTGAGTACTACGTAATGAAGGGAATGCGTGCTATAAAATGCTTGTGTGAAGCACTTGTTTTAATGATTAGTTTTATTCCATGATATCTTAAACCTGGGGACTAAATGTGCCTATATGCCTGAAGCCATATATTTATGAAAGAGTATAAAAAAAAATACATGTGTGTGGATTTGTGTCTGAGCATGTACACATACATCCACACACCCAAGCAAACTCATGCATGCACATACTAAGGGTCAAATATTTAAATTAAAACCTGTGTACATATATCTTTTAGGAAAATGGTCAACAAAGAACAAAGGAAAAATGTCTTTGTCTTAAATCACTTATTTTTCTGAGAGAGCTGGCAGTGTACAGCTATGGTTTCTTTTGGTCTAAGGAAAGATTGCCATCTATTGGATGACCTTGGAAAAGAACAGGTTTTTACTATGTATGTGCTCTGTAATTCATGAAAAATCGTAATGAAATTGAAGACTTTGAGCTTACATTATATACATTATAATTGTGAAATGGTAGAAAATCTGCTATCTTTTAAAAATTGTGATTTTGAATTCTAGATTGACTTACGTTATAAAATACGAAGGCAATAGGTGTTTGCTTTAGAATGAAGTAAATACTGAATATATGTATATACAGTAAGATTTGGTAGAGGTTTAAATGTTTGCAGAATATTGAATCCAAGTTTCTTTATTTAAGTTTACTGGAATACAATGAAAGAGACTTAAGCCAGCTATTAATATGTTTGTGGTACGTTTTCCTCTCAAGATCTGGGAACTGAGTGATGTTCTCCTCCTGAAAACAATATTAGCCCAGCTCTTACAGAGGGTTGCACTGCACTACATTTAAAACTAAAATATCTCTCGGCTTGGGTTTAAAATGTAATGCTTTTTTTTTTTTTTTTTTTTTTATCTTTCAGCCCAAGAACTTGCCAGTCAAGATGAAAAACTTCTTCTAATGGAATCCAGCTTGAAAGCAACTCAAGAGCAGCTAAGTGAGCAAATAGCAGAAACAGTTCGCCAAGAACAGAACAGTAGAAAATCACAGACAGAGCTGAAGACCCTGAGAGAACATATTATAGCTTCTGAAGAAGAAATTAGTGATTACAAGTGAGTTACTGCTTTTTCAGTATTCAAGGAACAGAAGACATTAAAGTCAACAGTAAATCCTTTTAATATGTACTGTATTAATCATTTCTCTCAGGTAAGATGCAGTGTAAATGTGTTCTATAACTCTGTTGAATAAACTATTAAATCTAAATGATTGATTAATGTACGCTTTAAAATATATTCTACACTTAAAAAATTGAATGATAAAAAATACTATTATTAGTGGTATGCTTTGCTTTTGAAATTAAAAAGATTTTGTAATGTTGAAGTAGAATAGTATGTGCAATTATTTATTACCTATCTATTAATGGCATTCTCATCTTCCTCTTTTTAGAGACCAAAGGTTACATATGGGTCTTATTGTCTTTCTTTTTGTTAAAGAAGTTGCCTCTAAGCAAGACACTACCAAATTAAAGGAAATTTGGTGTTTGAACTTTTAGTCACAACAGCAAGGCACATATGAGATTGCTAAAATAAATGAAGAAAAAAATGCATACTGTATACTTTAGAAAAGTTTACACTGAAAAAAGTACTTCTGCTCTTGCCAGCCAAATTTAGTATCTACTAGACTGAATGCTAACTCTCAGGATTTCATTAAAAAGTAGCAGTGTTCAACAATTAGCTTTTAGAAATTAGCTTAATGTTAGCTATATTTTTATATTGAGCCACAAACTGATTCTTTATTCAGATTTTTCAAGATTTAGAGTATGGTAAAAATTACTCCCTTCAGCTGATTCTTTTTGTATGCAGTTACTCTGTTCTTACTAAAGTTATGTTATATTAAGCAATTGCTAAATATACAGACAGAATCTCAAGCTGTTCTATAATACCACAGTGTAATAGCATAGATGAATACTTTATACGAGATAGCTTGGCTGCAAAAAGAAGTCTGTTCATTTAGTGGTGGACTGAACGTTTTAAGCTAAATGTTTTATCTCAGATTTGTGGCAAGCATCAAAGACTATCTGCACAAATCTCCTCTGAGAGAAGGTTTGCTAAGTTCAGATGCCATAAACATCATGCAACTCGAATCAAAATATGATAATGTATGTTCAGTGTAAATGACTTTTAGACTGGAGCTTAATTCTTTCTGTAGTTCAAATGTTTTAAGTTAATTTTTCTGCTGAAGACTGGGAAGTTTCATGGAAAAAACATTCTCTCCAGTAATGTGTCTTCATTTCTTTAAATAAAATAGCTTGGTGGTTTTCAACCTGTAGTTATATCTCTAAAGACATTACTAGTGCTTCTCTAGGGAGAATAGTGTCACTGATTTACTTTTCTAACCTAGCTTGAATCTTTTGCCACAGTGGGTTTGCTTAACCGTTTCAACTGATTCCTCCGTTGCCAAAATTCCACGTTAGGCCAATTCTTGTAGATGTATCTTTGAAAATAAAAAGGTTACAAACTTCTACGACTACTGGTTGTGGTAACTTAGTGTGAGATAGTGGGGGGGGCGGGGGAGGGGGGGATGGATTGAAACTCCCAGCTGTAACTGATCGATTGTGTGATGAAATACAGCTTTTGAGAGAGCAAGAGTTTTGCAAAAGTTCAGGGAAATGAGTTTAAATAATGTTGAAATAGAAGGCCAAATGATAATCATTAGAAGACTTTCACAGGGACTTTTTAATAGTTTTATATTATACTTTGTGTGAACAAATAAAACTTGAATGAATCTGTTGACACGCAAAAATTAACCAACCTACCTTTTTCTGTTCTATTTTCTATGTTTGTTCCATGACTTTGGAAGTTTCTTACTTTAGTACATAAGCATAATAAATTTTGAGTTAGGGGAATCTTTTCTTAGCTCTATAGATGATAAAATATTTTTATTGACTCTTAAGTTTTAACCTTAAATTTATGATACCATTGCTTTTTAAAAGTACTCTGACTTATTACTGCAGGATCACAGTCAGCCAAGTATTTGTTGAACCTGGAAAATTAAAACTGAAGATTTAAAACCGTTTTAATAAAGTTGAACTAACAAAGCTAAAAACCGAACAACAAAGTTGGAGATTTTAAATATTGAAATCCCTCTTTAAAATAACATCTTACTGTGTACCTGAAAACAGTCATGCTGTGCCAGTCAGTATCTGCTCTGTTCTGTTCCTTGGGAGACAGAAAGAACAATGGATCTCTGTCCCCTGGGTGTTCTGGGACAGGGAATGTCATAAGGGTTATGTTCAGTCACTATGAAGGGTACTGCATGTGTTGTAAAGTAGCATCCCTTTGGTGCTGACTTATTCAAAGTCATACAGTCCTGGACTTTACCTACCTTCCTACTTCATGAATCTGGTAAATGCAGCTGGTATCAAGGCGAGAGCATAAAACCATACAAAGAAAAATGCAGCAGCATAAATTGGTCAGTTAAAACTACACAGAGAGCTGATAATCTGCTCTAGCTGTTGTGGGGCCTCTGAGGGGAAAAGTCCATTTCTGTATGCTTTTATTTCCTTGTTGTGAGGTTATACATTAAAAGTAATTTTTCCTGGAAGTGGTGAAAAAAGCAAATGGTTGACTAGAATTTAAAAACAATAGAAGGTCCACTATATTTATTAGTTTACGTGAATAAAAATATTTAGTTCTACAATAGAACAAAAATATTTTCTGCTAATTTCACAGGATGCCCAAAATACATGTATTTCAGAGAGAAACAACTGAAATTTTTAGAAGTCACAACCTTTGTTTGTTGTATACTTATTCTGGAGGAAATAAACCCAAGGTAACACCCCCACCCCCTCCAGTATAAGCCTGTTACACTTGAAAGATTTGTTCAGAATGTCCAGTGGGAACCTGGAAATCGTAATAATTTGTAGTATCGATTGTGTGAAGCTATGCAGCTGCGGCCTCTAGTGAATAGACAGGAATAGACATTTTATTGATTAACTTTTACAGTCATATTTTCAAGACTCTGCTGCAACATAATTTTCACTTCCCAGCTTTGTGCTGCTGCATCATGAAACTTGGATTCTTCTCTCTTAACATTTACCCACCTGAGAGAAATAGTATGGACTTGTCTTTTTTAAGCTGTGCTCTGCAGAAATGCATAATATTTGGTGCAGTGAATTCTTCTAAATTTTCCCTTTGCTGTCACAATAAAATGAAAAATCTTCACAAGTGATGTTAGTAAGTATTGCATAAGTCGAGCCCTTCCCCCCACCGTTTACTAGATGCTATTGTGTAACACCTTCTAGTAATTCTTATCCTCCTTTGCATTTTAATTTTTATTTTCTAAGTGGCTAAGACTGTGGCAAAAGCATCCCCCTTCCTTTCACCTACAAATTCCAGAACAGCTTAAAGGAATTTGCCCCATAATGAAATAGGTGCTTTTCTTAGTGGAATTTTAAAAGGAGAGACAGAATGCTCCCCTGAAAATCTGAAATGAATTATCAGTAAAAACTGATTCTTCTTCAGGATTGACATCCTGCATCAACTAAAATTCTTTATAAAAGTACTGAGAGGGCAGGATTTCAATACAATTACTAGTCAATCATTTAAAAAAATATATGTATACACACTGAAGTCTTAAATAGGGAAATCTTAGAAACCATTATTTTGCATTTCTGAAATTATCCATTTCCAGAAAAGAACAAAAATGGCATCATGCCATTGTGCAAGGAACTGTTGCATATTTGCTGCTTTTTTCAGTATGGGTTACATTCTATACTGGATGCCACAGCCATTTCTCTTTCATGCACATACACAATTACCAGTGAAAATCCTGATCTGTTTTTCTTCATTTAGTCACTGCCTAGTATTAGTTATTTTATGTGCTTACTTTCACTAGGAAGATGCTTTTAACATAAGTTTAATAATGGCTTTCACAAAATAGGCCAAATATTCATCACTGTTACTATTATGATTTAAACCTCTGTTTTTCCATTATTTTTTCTATGTTAATATTAATGTCTTCTAATTATATGAATGTTTAAGATATTTGTGGTCATGTCCCCTTTTGTCTTTCCCCTCTCATCAGAGACATCACAGTGTGCACCATATGGAGCTACAACTGAGGCAGAAATGTTCCCAGCCACTGTAAAAAGTTCACTTTGTTTACCACTGTCAAACTTATGATGGAATAATTCCTATTTCCTCTTAAAAATGAGGAAAAGTGTGCAGAACTTTAAGGTAAGAATAACAGCATGAAAGAAAGAGGAAGAATACCAGCTTCTCAAGGCCCGTGTCCACCAGACCTGGAATAACCTGGAATAAGCAGAAATAGTTTCAATCAGCTGAAGAACTAGAAAATTTGAAGAAGCAGGTAAGTTTCTTTCCATGCATGGAAAAATAATGTATTGTCTAGCAAGCTGAGTGAAGTAGTATCAAATCTTAACGGCATTCTAGGCCTCAGTCTTTCAAACATATATGAATGGCAGCAGTTTCACAAAACCAATTACCTTATAAACAAGTAAAAACCTGTTCACAAGTTTGCAAGATTGAAGATGAAAACTATTTTAATATTAAGCATTGCTCATGATTTTATTTTGCAATTGTGATGCTTTATTATAGGAGTAGTGAATTATGATGTAAGCTTTACAGGAAATCAGTGAAGTGACTGACTGTATTTTAATTCAGATTAATTTAATGGAAATCCAAATGAATGTTTGTGTGTATATGTGATTTAGTTAAAGAAAGGGGAAATGGTATTCCCTTTTCTGAACATTTGTGGAGATGTTTAAATGAGATCAAACTAGTAATTCAGTAAGTTTTATATGTTCTTTGTGGATAATCCCCTAAGTGCTCAGGACTCCGTGAATAGCATGTTAACTGCATTGTTAGACTTTATATTTAGTTTCTTTTTCCTTTTCTGTTTTGACATATCCATGTTAAGACTTCTTACAGCTATGCTAACCTTTTCATTATGAATTAAGCAAGGTAAACTTTAAAATTTTTAAGAAGTTAAAAAAATTGAAATATTTTAAATGTTTATCTATATTAAATAAATTAGATACCATATATTAAGAAATGTTTCTCAGAGGTTGCAATTTTTTGCACTGCAAAAATTCAGGACTAGTTATAGTTCTTTAATTTGATCAGAGAATTCTAAGGTCTACTGTGACATAGCTGAAGGCTGGCTGGCTCCATTACTTTATCTGTTTCTCTCATAGAAATTGAATATCTCAAAAATTTTAATAAGCTTGTACCATTTAGTTTTATTTTAATGCAGAGGACATAAAACTATAAACATAAAACTATAAAGCTATAGTTAGGGAGTCCAAGAACCCTTTGTTTTCTAAACATTACTGGAAAAAAAAAAGACCTGAAGTAAGTAAAAATTTGCATTTATTGACTTTCACAGTACCTATGACACAAATACTTAAATAAATAAATTAAATAATAATAATAATATAGGACATGACTCTCCAGGTATAGGATATGATCCTATACATTTGTGTCTTCCCAGAGACTACAGTTACTACTGGGAAAAGCTGAATTGATTGCAACGGAAATCTACCTGACAGTAAGCATTTGCAGTGGCAGGCAAAATTATTTAAGAAAAGAGAATATAAAATTAAGAAAGACAGATGGACTCATAAGAGTGAAATACAAATAGTCTGAATAAGGATTGATTTCAACATAATGTGGTGGAGGAATCCCCATTTATTGATCAACTTTAAAGCCCATGCACAGCACTTAAAAAGATAAAGTAAGCAAGGTCAGATAATCAAAGCATTTAAATAGTAAAAACAGCAACTGCCACTGTAGACTGCTAAAATAAATCCATAATACAAATTGCTTTAGCAAAAAGTGGATAAGCAGCTGATCTTCCTATTGAACTTTTATACTGTTCAGTGACCACACTGGGAAAAGGATTGGGAGAAATGCCTTGAAGATCAATATTGAATGAGATGTAGCAGGGATTCATTCTGAACATGAAAGAATTACAAGTATGGGAGTAGAGATCTTGAGGAAATGTCATCAAGAAAGGACTGTTCTTTTAAAATATCACACATACTATAAGAACCTGGCATTAGTTGATATTCTGTTATGATCTCTGAGCATTGAAAGCTTATTAAATCAGACCTTACTTATTGCAAAACATGAAAATAGGACAAAGAGAACTAATAATTTTAGTGAAATTAATTCGAATAATTTAATAAGTTCTGTCTTCAAAACAAGGACACTTTTAAACATATTAATTAATATAGTATACAGTTGAGGCTGGTATTTTTCAGCCATATGTTTTTCCAGTTTTTTGCTGAATAGAAATGATAAACCAGAACATTTTATTGTTTCTTTTTCTTGGATTCTGTTGCTGTCTCTGATTTCAATATGCATCTGTAATTAATGTATTTAATATAAGTACTGTTTCTTCAAATATGTTCTAAATAGCATTTTCATAGACATTTTTAATGTTTTGTAGAAAATAGAAAGATCTATTGCAAGTGTTCCAAATTTCAATTCCTCCTAAACCTTTATAGGCTTTCATTTTAAAATAGAAGTTAAAAATGTGCTATACATTTCATTTATACGTTAATTTTTCCAGCACTCTTTGAAAAGTGTTTATGAGAAGAAATACTAGACGTAGTAGTACTACAGTAGCTCATTGTTTTATATCTGTTGTTTTCATTCACAGTTTTATTATATCGTTGCATGAGAAATACTGAATTTTCATGGACATATTGCCCCCTTTAAATTCAGAATCCTGCTTTTTTATTTCTGACTGTAATCTTCCTTCCATTTCAGGTTCAATGCCCTACTTATGAAAAAGGTGTTATGTTAGAAAGTATAATTAAAGGTTTGAAGGTATCTGTATTTCAAACAATTTTAAAAAAGGAGAATTAAAACTAGAATATTTCAAGGATATAGAAGATACTCCTTTTTTAAATATAAGTAAAGAGAGCATTCATGTTTTCTTTGAAGGCCTTACTCAACAAAATATGTTAGGGGAACTGATTCCCAAAAGCATAAAGTTTGTTCACTATGGTAACTATACAATACACCTTCTTGCAATGAGTATTCATTTACAACTAATATTGGCTCCATATTTGCTGTATGAGTTGCTGATTGCAGCAATTTCAATGGCAAAATTGTGAAACAATATTCATAGTTGTCAGAGAAAGGTCAGCTTATCTGCATTCATTAGGAACTTGGAGGGCCATACAACGTGCTTCTCCTTTGGGAAGTGTACAGTTATTGATTTGTATACAGATGTAGGAAAAATTAATTAGAATTATATTTCACTTACCACTGGAAGCTGTGTAATAATTATAATAATAACAACAAAGTTCTACATCAAAAAAGTTACAGCCAGCAAATTAAATAATTGTCATTTATAAATACTAAAATTGTTAAATTTAACTTACTTATAATAATGTCACTTGAATAGCCTAAGGAAATCTCTTAGAGAACTTTTTTAATACTTACAGTACTTTTTTTTTTTGCACAAAAAAATGCATGGACAGTTATGTTAATGTGGCATAAAGTATTCAAAACTTTTCTATTTAGGAGTGATCTTTCAAGATGCTTATAAACCCAGAAAACATTTAATCACTTGCTTAACTTTCCTTATGTAGTGAACTTTTCTTATATAATTGTATAATGGCTAACTTCAAAATTTAAGTATATGAATAATCCTGTCCTAATAAATTAGCTTACATTTGTACTTTAGTTATTAAAGACCTTTCAAGACGAAGAGCTTTATGAAATAATATGGAAATGTTATAGCCGTTGTTGACTGCTAGCTCCTTAGGTCTGAAAAATGTGAGTAGTGTCTTCAAAAAATCTACATGGGAACCATGCCAACAGTGTGGGACCAGGAAAAGCAAATTGTCAGACTGAAACAAAACTTTGTGGAAATGGAGAGAGAGGTGGAGAACTTATGATTTACACATAGCAATGATGCTCAGATGGTATGCATTCATGTATTTGATATCCTGTTTCTATTATATTGAGAAATACTGTGCATGATTAGTGTATATTTCTGTGAACTTTTAACACTTCAAATGGATTAGAATGTTTTACTTTGATCATATCCATACTGTTCATCGTGATAAGATTAGGTTCTCGGTCATTTAAAAATGTTTGGCTTATTTCCATTACATTCAAGCATGTTTTAAGTAGAAAAATATAGAATACAGTTTTCCATATTGTGCATATATAACACATGTTTGAGATTAATCAAATCATAGTCACCTCTAATTAACAGCAGGGAGCAATTCCAACATGAGACAGAGCCAGATGACAAAGAAATGAAGCGTATATTTAAAAGATGCAGCATAGTAAGAAAAGAAAAATAGATTATGACTGCCTTAAGAATATTGAGAAGTTTTTAAACCTGTGGTTATGTGTGTGTGATTAATACAAACTGACAAGTAGCCTAAGTTTTGTTTTGCTTTGGTTTTTAACTTGGACGAAATTTTTCAGAACCAAACAGTTGTGTAGGTAAGGTAAATATAAAGCATTCTTTCAAAGTTAATTTTTTTCTCTTTACCTTCCATTATTACTAGATTTAAAAAAAAAAAAGAAAATGGAAGATTTTTGCAACTTGAGATCCACAGATTTTGTTACACTTCATGAAAATATCTTATTTGTACACCAAAATTCTATCATTTACCTTGGTCCTTGCCTAGCACCACAGGAAAGGCAGTGATGAAGTAATTGATCAAGGACATACATTGAGGTAAGTTGCCTCCAGGACTCTTTCCTCCTGTGTTGTTGGAGTAGGAAATTGTATAGCTGATGGGAAAAACTCTAGGGAAAAAAAATTAAGTGGTCACGTGATGAAGACAGTTGAATACTGAGCTTGAGAACTAGATATTTTCCTGCTTTCTCCCACAGAAGTGAAGCAAGATACTTCATCTAAACTTTTCTGAATATCCAATCTGAGATCCTGCCATCTGATCTATAGCAAGCTGAGCTTTCCCAAGTACAACTGTAGCCAATGATAATCTACTTTGAACAGTTAAAGATCTTTACAAAGAAGCATTAACAAAAGATGTGAAAAAACAAGGTTTAGTTCTGTCCTTTGCCTGACTGGGGATTTGAGCCAAGGTCATCCACATTGCAGGGGAGGACAATAGTGCCTGAGCACATACAAGTTTTTCTGTCTCTCTTTGATTCTTTGATTCAATAACTGCTAAAATTGCCTATGAAAGGGGGAAGACTGCAAGAAAGACTGAGAGCACAATCCCTTTCAGAATAACATGGAACGATGTTGGTTCAAACTGCTTCAAACTAAAAGAGAAATTAATCTGTGTTCTCATGTATCCCAAATGAGCATTCTGACGGAAAGTGATTTCACGTTTCATTTTCCCTTTATGTGAGCCTCCTTATCTTTTTTTACCCCATGTCCCCTAATCTGTTTGCTTCAACTGCCTACCTGTAACATGATACTAGAGCTATATTCTCACATCACAGGATGCTGATATTTATGAAACACTCAGACACCATTGTGCTGAAAATCAGTGGTTATATTTATACTTTCTAGTTGTGTCAGAGTGTGAGCTCTGTTTCTCAGTTCAGATTGTGCAACCTAGAGCATATTGACACTGTCTGTAGGGTGGAGATTCAGAATTTGCCACTGAATGGGCTAGAAGTTTCTTCTAGGCTCTAGTTTTGGACTTAATTACTTTGTGCAGTGTCCATGAATCGGGAATTAAAAAAAAAAATTATGTGTGAATTAGTTTGAAAGTTTTAGAAAGTCTTATGAAGAAGCTTATGAGCCATGGAACGGAAATTTTATTCAAATCAGCATTTGAACGTTGTACTTTGAACACTGAAAGACAAATTATAAGAAATCAAAATACTGAATTATTTGCCCCCTAAGCGATAAAAGTCATTATATAAGCTGGATTTTAAAGGAAGTGACAATATCAAGTGATAAGGCTACAAACATACAAACATGCATACACAGGTTAGACAGAAATTAAGATATCTGGCATCCTTAATTCTGATGTATCATGAATGCTTAATATTTGACCATGTAATAGCCATAAAGTTTTAATAGTAAAATCAGCATCAGAACCTGCTCCCAAGTCAAATAGATTCTAGGAGGTACACAGCTTAAAAAGCAAAATTGGATTCACCTCTTTCATGTGGATGCTTTTCAAAAGGAGCAGATGTGTCGGGATTCCTTGCTTGGTGTGGTGTACTGTCTGACTTGACAAGGTCACAGACTTGGCAAGCAGATACATTCTGTAGCAAGGAAGTTATTTTTGTCATTTTTGGCCACTTTGTGCCAACCAAGCTAATATGTGCTACAATCACATAGGTCTGTCTGAAAAATTCTCTTAATTTTGTATTTCCAATGCAGCAAAAAGAATAGGTAAGAGCCATAGCAAGACACTGCCCTTCTCCAAGACATCAGAACTGGATAGAAAACTTTTATGATAAATGATCTCTCACTCTCTCATCATACACACACTCGCATATATTTGTTAATATCATTCTTAGAAATAACCATATTATTTTCACTTGCACTTTCCAAGATAATTTGGCTTTCAGTAAAAACTCAGCAAGACAAATTTCAGTCCAAACAGATGAAGCTGGGCAAAGCTCTAGGCAATTGAAAACTGTCTCTAATAATGGAAAACTTTATGACAGACAGCAGAATGATGTAACGCTATAATACCATCCTGCAAATAGATGAAGATAGACAACTGAATTTCTTGATGACATCATCTTGCTGAAACTGGTCAGAGTATGCAAAGCTTTTTGGCTCATAGACATCAAATGAAACTTTGAAAGTAGCAAACCGTAATGAAGGAAACTTATCCTTGACTTAAACGTGATACTCCCTTGCCTATAATTTTCAGAACTGTATTGTGT
Organism: Phalacrocorax carbo; assembly: GCF_963921805.1. Lineage (NCBI taxonomy): Eukaryota > Metazoa > Chordata > Aves > Suliformes > Phalacrocoracidae > Phalacrocorax > Phalacrocorax carbo. The sequence goes on along the minus strand of NC_087514.1, from coordinate 33,702,482 downwards.
ATTAGTCCTTTAAGGATAAGTGTCAGCAATGTCATGCAAAAATTCCACAGAATTTATTAAAACAAAGAAAACAACTTGTTATTTTTCTTGAATTCTTTCAAAATTGTTCTCAGATATTTATAAGGAATTTACTTTAAATTGTCATCTATTGTTATCATCATTAAAAGCTGTAACAAATACCACCTTCTTCTAAAACCAAGAGGAGGGTTAAGAGGAGGCCATAGTTCTGTTTAAGTTTTGATTTTAAGTTAATTGCTTTATGTTCATTTGGGATCCTCTCTAAGATGGATATTTCAGTTGTCAGAGCTCATAGTGGCAATATGTGTTCTTCTTCTAAGTCCGGGAACCCCTAGGATTACATCGGGGCCCTTCATAAGACTTCTAACAGACCTTTAAGCCTCCAGAAAAACTAGTGTGTTCTAAAGTAGAAGCTGTTGTCATAGCACATGACGATATTAAGTCCATTCTTGTCATTACAGATTTCTGAGGAGAACTGTTAATGTTCTGTGGTAGACAGTATTGTCAACAACTGTTAATAGTACTTGGTTCAGTTTCTACCAAGTACGACTGGAATATATATGAGTGGCTTTGGTTTTTTTTCTTTGCAGCTAAGAAGAAAATTAGATCACTGGATCTTATGGCCAAAGAATTTCTTTTTCAAGGTTGTAAGATTTGCCATTTTAAATCTAAACAAAGGTCCATTTAGCCAAATAATCTGTCAGATAAATCTCTAAAAGGAAAAACACGTCTTTTTTTAAGAAATTCAGAAGGTTTTATTCTTCACTTCTGACTATGTATGGCAATTATTACCACAACGTTCATCCATCACTTACCGTTTTAGATGAGAACACCTTTCATCTGAAGCTCTCTCCACCACTAACACTTGGCTTCCAGAAATGCCAGCTCCCCAAGGATCAATACACCCATATCACAGTAAATTTTCTGTTTTTTTCATTCTTAGCAAAAATCAGTAGTTCATAGTCCTTCCACTTTGCCTGTTGCCAGATCTAAGTATAATTATCAGAAGTTTGTTGGTAGAGGTGACTCACTGAAAAAAATGGTAAATAATTTACATTTACTTCCCAAGGACTGATGGAGGATGCTGACCCACTGCAGCCCACAGTTACTTCCTCATGTATTCTCCTACTTCACTGGAAGCATTTTTCCTGTGGGCTGCTCACCCTTCCCACCTCTCTAATATCTTTTGCTGAAAAAGCTATCAAGTGTGACTATTATTTTAATCGGACGTATGTCGTTGATCTGCCAGATGTTAGCTTTTTTTTCTTCATCCTCTTGTTTCAGTGCTTCTAAAAGTTGGCCTGTGCATTATGCCCATTTGACAGCTGTTTATTCACTGAGATTTACATCTAGTATTTCTTGCCATTCATGGAACAAAAGTTTGATTATCTGTTTGCTACTCAACCTATAAATTTCAGCCAAGATTTCCTGTTTGTATGACAATTGCATCATTGCACAGTGTAAGCAATATTTGTCATACTAACTAAATCTACTTTCACTTTGTTTCATAAGGAGAAATGCATACAGGCAGACCGCATCAGATGTTTAGCAGAATTGGCTTAACATTTTCATATGCTCAGTGATACTGTGGTTTCTTAGGTTCTACAAGATGAACAGTCATGGTAGTGGACTAATTAGTAAAACTAAGTCCAAAAAGGGAAAGGTACCCTAGAGAAATGATTAGACAGTACCCTTTCTGATACCTGAGCTAACTTCATAACATATTATGTCATGTTGATATTGACTCTGTGATATTTGGAGATAAACCATGTCTTCCCAGAATTTTAAAGTGTGTTTTACACTGTATGGCTGTTCTTACAAGTTGAACAAGCTATCTATTTCCTTGCAAGCTAGGAAATATCCTAATAAGCCTCAGCCAGCCCATGAAGCATGCTTTTAAAGAGTTTCTTTTTCATGTATACTTAGGAACAGACATTGGGAATGTGTTCAGGTGTGATGATCAATACTCTGTTGTGACGATTTCAAAAACAAATGCCTAACTTGACAAAATTTTCCTGCATTTCTGAAGAGAATCTTTGGAAGGGTAATCACCAGGAAGTTGCCAGTGAGTAATGAAGAATATGAAATACTTGTTTTCTTGAAAATGACTCCTTTAAGAAGCTTTTTCGTATGTAGTTACACAGTTATTCTCTCATTCCCATGCACGTGATGTTTTTCAGTATATGAAACTCTGATGAGTATCTGGGTACTCTGAAGAGTGAGGTCAGTTTGTATAAAGACTCATAAGGTGCTGGTTAAATGATCCTGACGTTGCATATACAGGATGCACACTTCAACACAGACATCTATGAGATGAGAAGTATGTCAGGGAACTCACCCTAGTTATACAACAGGCAACTGTTTCTGCTGGTATATTTGCTTAATAGCTATTAAGTATTTCCAGAGAAATAGCTTTCTGTAGATTTCTTTTCCAATTACGTTTTGCTAGAACAACATGCAAATAATTCAGTGAGTTTACCATAATTTATATTCATCATTTTTTTTACAGAGCAATTGAAAATATTCACTTATATACCTAATATTTCTTTGTCTTTTACCACCAGTTTATTTTGCCACTGTACGAAAAAGAACACAATGACTGCTTGGTCTCTGAGTAAGATATAACCTTATTATTAAAATAGTCCAAGAGTGGGAAGAACATATCTCTTCCAGAAGAAGTACTGAGATATTTTATCTAATTCTGCTGCCTCTTTTTGCTTGGACACAATAAGAAATTGATGCTGACCTCTACTCTGAGGAAGTGGTAAGCCTTCACACTTGTGGGAAAATAATTTTTGGGGATTACTTTGAATTGCTCTTTGCCAGAAAAGAAGCTGATCAAAAACCTGAGATAAGCACACAGTTTGTCAGGAAAAATATAGAAGTTAATCTGTGTTAAATTACAACCTTACAGAATCCAGCCCAAAGTTTAAAGAATTATGGCATGCTGTTTGCCTGTATATTTAATTTACATAGTACTACTTTGTTGCAGAAGCTAGCCAGTGTCATCTAGATGAGCTGGGACCTGGGGACTTACTCATTTGGGACTTACTTCTAAAGAAACTCCCTAGAATTGTAGGAACTGTAAATTCAATCTGAATGACTTGTCTTTGAGTTTTTCCTTCTTCAGACCCTTAATGCTCTCTGTACTGGGCCAAAAATAATATGTTTTTCTACAACAGGCCATCCACGCTGAATTTTATGGTCATCCGGACCTACTCATCTTGCTTACATGGGCTGCAAGACTGTTTAGGTGGAGAAGCAGAAGTAGTTTTTGTCAATGTCAGAGTAGTCATGTCTGGCTCTTGACTTATGCAAAGTCAGCAGAATTTGGGGATAAAGAAAAAAACAACTTTCTACATCTATGAACTCAAGGTAATATTAAAGAAGCACCTTTCCATAGAAACCTTAAAAAAATTTCTTTTATTTAGCCATGATTTTTAATGGGAAGAACAATAGTTATTTATAATCTACATCAGCTGATGGTGAACATCAACACTCTTAATTATTAAATACACTTTCCAAATGATATAACACATAAATATATAGTATACAAAAATCTGGAAAAATCTTTTTCTTACTACTGCTGGAAAAATTATTAGCACCATCCCATTTTGGATTTGTACCAGTTAGTCTCTTGAAATGTGTAAAAATGTAAATTTTAAAAAGTTTATAATTGTTATTCTACTCAGGCCTACTTTCAAAAACTCTTCCAGAAAGTGATAAATTAATCTTTAAAGCTCTTACTCCTATAAATATCTCTGTCTGCCCAATATGTAGTGTTAATAATTTATAAGTTTTAGTAATGTGTAAAGATATACAACATTAGTACAGAAGCTTTAAAAGGAACATACCTGAATACGTGAAATATTATTTTGATTTAGAAAACATGAAACGTGAGAGATTTGCAGTAATATACCTGAAAATACCATTTGCACTTATCTTTTGTTTGTGAAAAGAGAGTTCTAATGCTTCATGACATTATGAGACATTTCTATAGAACTTCACAATTACCTTCAGTTTGGACTGAGGCAAGTAATTGCATTATTTAATACCTAATAATATTTCTTGATGAAAAAAATATGCAAATTTTAAAGAATGCGTAAATAATAGTTGTGGTGATAACATCTAACTCTTACCTAGCACTTTACATTCAGAGATTCCACATTTTGCTAAGGATGTGTAATTTAATTTAAATTTTAAAAAATACTAGGCTTTCATATCTGCATATATTTCTGTATTTTTTGGGGGTATAAAATTGATTTTTATATAGAAGGATTTTGGAGCACAGGATAGTGAAGTGTCTTGTCTTAGGTATCAGCAAAAATAAAAAAATGAATACCATTTGAATAAAGGGACATGAAGAAGACCAAGTTATAACAGAAAGGAAATGAGCATGTGAACACACAGGAGCCAGCTGCTCTACAACAACTCACTGTATGAACTGAGAGTCTATGAGAAAAAAAATGCAATGCTGTTTTTTGATTTTCTTTCAATGAAAAAGGGAATAGGCTACCTTATGTTTACTGAAGGGAAAAAACCGCAAACAATCTGACAATATTTGCATTCTGTCTTACTCCACAGTAATTTTCTTGCCTGCTGTGGATATTTGGGTTAAATTCATTTTCTACTGATAAGGCCAAGTAAACTCCAAGACAACTAGTTGTATCTCCCTCCCCCTCTTCTGCATATATATTTATGGAGAAGAATGCCTTTTTGTTTGTTTGTTTATTTATTTTAACTTTTAACTTGACACAGCTGTGTAAAAATTAATGCAGTTTGATTGTTTGTAATTTTCATCCCTGTAATTAATAAGCAGGGATGAAAGGGATTGAGATCAGTGGAAAAATATAATAAAATGTTTGTTTAAACTGGATACTCCTACAAAAAGAAATGAATATTTGGCAGGAATGAAAGCTTTTCCATCTAAATTATACCATATAATCTAAACTGTTTTTAAGCTTAAAGCATGAAAATCGCATAGCAAAACTGGAAGAATAGATTGCCCAGACACATGAAAAACACTGCCACATACAGGAGGAGCTTTTAGAAGACCACTCAGCTCAAAGTTCTCTGGCTGGACTGTTGTGCAGTGGAAAGACTGATAAAATATGACAGTACTCAGGTAATAGCCTTGGTACAGTATAGGAAACTGAAGCTTAGTATTTGAAGTAATATAAGTGAATGTTCTTAGATGATTTTTCCACTGGATAAGGAAATATTTAAATAACATTAGCTATAAAATTCACTTTCAGCAAAAACAAGAGAAATATTGCTAAAACTATTTAGTCAATATAACATAACATTCCTTTTTAAACTCTTGGGGGAGGGTTTCACCTTGTCTAACTTTAGGTGTCTACAATTTGTGTGGGAATACGTGAGGGAGGTTTTTAAGTTCCCAGTATGGTCATTGGAGACATAATCAATTCAGTGAGTGGAATCAAAGCTGAAAAAAGACTGAGCTGATCAAATATTTTCAGATGATCTGAAAATCTCTCCAGATGATTGTATGGCCAGGCCTCCACTCAATGTAATGGAAGTGTAGATATGCATCACACGTAATCATCTAAATTTATGTCCAAATTTAGATGAGAATAATGTGATCTGTCGGGATACCTTCTCCCAGCAATTCATTAAATAATATGTTTTAGTTATTTATCTATTTTTGTTACTAATAAGTGTACTAAATATTTCACAGGCATAAATACTGGTCATTGCTCTGAACAATATCCAATATATAAAGACAAGGTTTTAAAAGGGAATTATTTATGACAGAGAGAAAAAAAATGCTAAAATAATATATGATTTTCCCTACGTCTGAGTTTTTTATTGTTTATGTTTAAGGTGATTTGTTCTATTGGAGTTTGGGTTTGTTGTTTGGCTTTTTTGGTTGTTTTGGTTTGGTTTTTTTTAATAGAAAAAAGAAGGATGACGGAATGTGGGTAGATGAGAAAGTGGGAAAATCAAAAGAATTAGTAGAATGCCTAATACTCTTCTTTCACCCTCTTGTTACAAGAAGGGAGCAATGGAGATGGATTATTTGCTGTATAATCTCACTACAGTATTGTATTCATTGTGAAGCATGACTGGGCCTGAACAGAAAGAATATAATGAAGTTTATTCAATGAAAGTTTTTGCCACCTGTGGGCTGTACAGTAGCAAAGTGTTTCCAATGAAACCATTTAAACATTCGGGGGAAAACAAAAAAGATACTGGTTGAAGAAAACAAATTTTAGGTTGCAAAGGTTTCATTACATACATGTTATCTGGAAATATTAGTTGAAGAAATATTACACAAAATCTGGATCAAATTTTTCACTTAATTTTATGACAAACATTTTACATATTTTGCATATTTTAAACATATAATGTCATTAGGGTTTTTTATAAAATAAACTACTGTAAATTGCTAGTCATTTGCTTGAATAAATATTTTCTTAATATGGTGATTTGAGACTATAGACAGATTTAATGTAAAGATGAATATTCAGTGAAAATCTAATCAAATCAACCAAAATAGTCATTCATGATAAAGCTAGGATTATCAATGTACCATAATACAAATTCATTTATGAATATTGATTCTCCCCCAGTAGAGGAAAATTGCTGCTGGGAGCAACTGGTTCCATTAAGCTTCCAAATTAGTTAGTTCCCAAGTAAGCTAAGTAACTTGGGAAGGTATACTGAAGGCTTCGTCTTCCTAAAGATTCTATTTATTATCTTTACTTATGTAAGAGTTCATTAGAAAGAATTTTACATTGAAATACGGTAACTTTTTAGCCTCCTTTAATGCAGTCACACAAGTCTTTAACTACCAGAGATAAAACTGCTTAATTCTGCAGATATTAATGGATTCATATGTCATAAAGCCAGAAGAAGTACTGTAATCAAGTCTCATATGTGGCAAAATGCAGGCCATAGGACTTCAGTGAATTAAGTAGTACCTCATGTCTAAGTAAATGTGATTGAAATAAACCGTATTAAAGTAAAGCATACATATTTTTAAATACATTCTTGACTTTAAATAGTATTACAGAATTCATGACAGTCCTTCATAGGTTGTCTCAATAAATCTAGCTATTTAAAACATGCAGCATGTTGATTTGGTATTGTTTGAGCCTCTTACTCAGAATGTCATATGAAGCCTAATACAGAAAAAATGTATTTTATTTTATCATCTTTATCAATAATATTTGAAATCTAATAAAACCAATACAGCAGATAGTAGGACAAAATGTGTTTACAGTACAGCCACAGTAATTTGTATTAATTATATTAATGTACATTTCTTCTTTGTAACTACAGTTAATGCAAATTAGTTTGGGTTTATGATATTAGCTCTTCTGATAGTTTGAGTGGAATAGACGAGTAACTTCCAGGGTGGAACTGTTTGAATCACTCTGTTAAACCCTAAAAGTATTAACAGAGAAATAGTAAAGCATTAGAGCATTAGTTTCTACTTCCTTAAAAACCTTTCAAGGTTTCCAAGGCCACACAACCTAAAAAAATTTTTTCTAATAATACTTCAAAAATTCTTAGGTATACTCTACCTAGGCAAGTTAAAATGTATCTATACCTCTGTGGTTGAAATAATTTTTATCTTAAGCCAAGATACTGTGTTACCCAATGTTACTTTTGATTTATTTACTTACTTACTTTTTTTTTTTTTTGGAGGGGAGGGTGGGGAATCCATATAATGCTGTTGAACAAATTACACAAAACAGCATCTTTTCATATTCAAATACTTTGAATGAATTGTATCCCATTCATTCATTTTTTGTGACGTTTCCTCTCTTAAGATAGTTTTTGTGTGTGTGCACATTTGAAATGAGTGTGTGCACACAAATCAATGTCCATGAGTATGTCTATATGCAAGTTGTCATGTAAAATTTAAAAAAAGTTTAGGGCAAGTTTACACCTCAAAAGTATGACCTTTTCAAGATTCCTTTGCAAGAATAATCGTTAACTTCTAGTTTCATAATTAATTCCTACTCATGTGTCTTAAATTGATATCCAAAACCGAATTAATCCACATTTTTTAAATTAACTTTTTAATTACTATTATTTTTCTATGGTGAGTGTTATTTATAATTTTTCAAGGTAAGGGATACTGTGGCAAGTGTAGCTTAAGACCTCCAATACATCAATTTTCTCTGAAGTCCCAGAGGAAAACTCAGATTTTCTCCTCTGAGTCTAGTTTTTAAAACCATGTTTTGAAAGTCTTCACAAAGTTTTTTTAGATGTTTAGAACTCTGATAATCTTAAATGGCTTAACTGACCATGGTTCAGATTTTGGTTATTATGTTTTGAGAACATTGTTCCGTTGGTGATTTAGAAGTCAGCAGCACTATGACATCAAATGTTTCTAATTAGATCAAATTACTCAAATGGCTAGTTTGTTTGTTTGTTTGTTTGTTTCTGACAACAGTGATTAACTGGTACAGTGACTGCTAGAACAGAATTTCATAGTGTTAGTATTCCATCTTAACTTACAAGTAATTTTCTATCAATAGTGTTATCAGTAAACCTCTTTGTGTATATGCTACTCAAAGAAATCTCAATGAGTAACTTAAGATATTAAACTGTACAAACTAGATCTGTCTAAAATAAGCAATATCTATCAGATGATCATTTTGATTTTGTTTCCCTTAAACAAAAAGCTGCTGTTGAAGGTGAAAAAATGCTTTATTTTTTCTAATGGGATTTCTTTTCATTTCTCCTACTGTCATGATTTTACATGAAAGCAATTTCACTTTTTTTTACAAAATAGGTTGAGGCAGGTGCCTAGAAGATGGGGAGAATGGCATACTCTGTTTCCTTGTGGCATATGTTAAATTTTTAAGAGCGTATTTGCCTGGGCTTCTGCTGGATTTAGTCAAACTCTAGATGACAGATAAGTAATCACTGTATAAACATTTTTTTCTGTATCGAAGTTTAACCCCTTTTCATTCAGACTTCATGATTTCTGCATTTTTGCATATAGTATTTCTTGATAGCAACCAATATAGTAAAAACGATGCCTTAAATGAGAAAAGTCAAACAAAGAGCTGAATTTTCAGAGTGAAAAAACAGAACATTGTTTTATATATCGTTTTAATACAGAATAAGACAATACCTAATAAAAAATTTTCATTTGTTTCCTAGTTGCTATTTACTGTTACTGTTTTTCTATCAATAGCTATTATATTGTAGTCTTTTTTGCTGATATAGGACCATATGTTTTAAACATCTTCTAACAACTCTAGCTTTTTCAAGTATAGCTTTATCTTTTAAAAGGATAGTATACCTTAGTTACACCAGTAAGCTCATTGTTGGGTGAAATGTATCCAAGTAGAAGTGATATTAATATCTGTGCAAAGTGGATTTAAGGATACATTGTCCACATTTGCCTCACTGCATCCCTAATATTTTTGGAAAATAGGAACTAATAACAACAATTCTGAGTGCCAAAAAAAGAAAAATATAGTTTCAAAAAATGAATTCAAAGTCTGAGAGTCATGACTATGAAGGCTCTTTCTTTCATTTCTCTTTATTATTCTTTAATCAGGATTATTGCTTGTAAATCATGTGAGATCATTCTCCAAAATGCATGCCAGTGAAAAATTTATTCCTAATTTGGTATAATCTCAGGGAACATTCAAGGCATCCACATGATATATACTACCTAGTAGCAACCTGAATGAGGGGTTTGAGTATCTTTGTGTGCACTGCTGCTCTACTAGTTCTGCTTAGGCAACCTTTTAGTTTCCATATATAAAATACTTTAGACGCTACAGTTTTCACTTACTTTACTTTTCTTTTTGTTCCTCAATAATCTTTTTCTTTTCCAGGTTAATTTAAGGAAAACTGTAGAGAGCTACACGCAAATTCTTTGCTTTGAAATGAAAAGTTCTAGAGTTAACCATCATGTACTTGTACAACCACCTGACATGCTACGTACTGTATCCACTCTATAACAATTTATGCTTATGTAAATTAGGATGTAGAATAGTTGATGTCTTTTATGATACATCACTTCATGACTTTTACCTTCTAGGTCAAATATAATTGAAGGAATATCTTAGGCTTGCTAAATTGACTTTGCAGCACACGAGGTAACTACGCAATGAAGTAATCTTAATTTAGAAACAATATTATGATATGGAGGAATTCTAGTCTGTTCATATGTGAGAAGTCATGTTAGGGATAGAGAAACTACTTTGAAATAAGTAAAACCCTACACCTTACAAAACTTGGGAGGGAAACCATGTAGAGTAGTACCTTATTCCCTCTTTTTATGTTCTCAGTGTGCGGACATAATTTCTTTTACACTTAGATGTTTAGTAAAGATCACACTCTCGTAAGGGTACAGTTCCTGGAGCAGTTCCACAACTACTGGGAAAATTAAGGAATTGAAATATGCAATTTGTATTTTACTTTTTATGATCTATATTAGGTATACATTTAGATGGCAGCCAGTTAATATTTGATAGAGGGAAAAAGCTCTAAATATTCAAATATATTATCCATATACCTGAGTTTTCATTTCCTTTCTTTGAAGGTATTTCCCAATAAAATATACAGTGAGTTTGACAAGGTCTTTCCTGTTTTGTGCCTTTATTGTTTTGGGGGAATATTAAGTCATGCTTGCAGCTGGGGAAGAATAGAGAATGAAAAAATATTCTACATTGAGAAAACATTGTGATTTTATTCAATGTTTGGTGACAGAGAGAGAAACCAAAGCTTGTCTAGCTCAGTGCATTCAGGCTAGATTTAGGAATATATCTTCAAAAGAGAAATCAAAATTATCATGTGTATGTATACACATAATGTCAGTGGACCTGTGCTGCAAAAGAAAAAAAATGTTTATTAGTATTTACATTTGACATCCAAAATATGTTGAAATTACTAAAATATGTGATTTAATTAGCAGGAGAGAAAGAAATGTCACACAGTGATATTCAAGGACCTTTAGTTATGCATAAATAACTGTAAATTAAAAATATGAGGTCAGATATTACAGGCTATGACCTCGTGTATTTTAGTGTGGAGAATCTGTTTACTCATCAAGTAACGATTAAAAGGACCTAATACAGGAAGATCAGGTAATAGCCACTAAGATTTGCTGTGTCCAATGATTCAATTTTTCTTTTCTTCAAAGGTTTTTGTTCAAAGGTTGAGTTTTATGAAAAAATATTAACAAGGCTGCAAGGGACCATTATTATATATATAGCACTAAGAATCTTTAATTCCTTCAGAAAGGAATATTCAGGATTTAAAGGGGCATAAGTTTTTGGGAAGGCAAGTATGTGTTGACAAGGTAATACTTTGTTTCATCATACAGCACTGTGTAATCTTTTCCACAGAAAGTGTTGCACATAGTTACAAATCAAAATATTTTAAAAAGTTTAAGTATCACTACTGACTGTACATTGTGATGTAAATAACAATTAGGAAAAAGCCAGAAAACTTATAAGGTATCATATTGTTATTGACACTTTATCAATATTTGAGGATGGGACAGTAGAAGATGACTAGCTGTTTGGTGAAACAAAAAAATCTGATTTCTTTGGTTGGCAATCCATTTTCATTGAATGCTCAGCAATTTTAGTGTCTTTTTTTCCTCAATAATTTCTATGCTTTTGTCTCTCCTTATTCACATTCCTTTCTTATTTTTCATTTAAAACATCTTGTGAGGTTTTCTATTATTTGATTATTTAGTTTTAGTTTTCCAGTGGCTCCAACTTTCCCTGTTCCAACTCCCTCCCATTGTTCTCGTTGTGTGTCAGGCTGAAATTGCTCTGAGGGGTCAAGGCATGTATGCTACCAAGACAGAGTATCATGGTGAGGTGTTAAGAATTTTGGGCTGCTGTTCTTATTCTGAATATGATATGTATAGCTTGATTGTCCTTGTAGTCGTCTGCATGAAAGAGTGAAAGCAAGGATAGAAATGAACTTTTCTTTTTACTGAATCATTCAGAATTTTGCCTACCAAATTTAGCAGGCAAAAATGATGCTTCAAAGTAAATTCAAAAATTTTACAGTGGGTGGGTCCAAAGGCCATAAGATCTCTTCATTTACACAAACTGTTGTTTTCTAGAAAAATGTGTCAAGGACAAGGCCTTCTTGCTGCTTCTGAATCAGTAGGAAAAAGAGCTATTTCAAGTTTCTCAGGAGGTTTATGAAGATAACTCTACTATATTATCATGTTCTACACTATACCAATAGTTTAGTTACAGATTTGCAGCAAACGTGTTTTTTCTTCAACACCTTCAATCGGTTTAATTTCTTTGTTCTGTTTTCTGTGCTGTACTTCCCTCCATATAGTTGTTCCTCTCCAAATCTTTCTTTCATTAATTTTTTCTTGGTCTTCCTTACTTCAGCAGGTCTGCTGTGGATGTGCACTGCACTGTGTATTTGACAAGTTATCTGAAGATATAGCAGTATAGTGTAGTATAGAGAGAGTTGAGTTAAATTTTAACTGGATTACTTCATCTCTAACTGCAGCCTATACAGAGCATTTTCAGTTCAGCAGCAGCTGTAAATCACACCCCCCCACACACACCCCACCTTAAAAAAAAGTGTGTGGGGAAAGCTCTTGCATTTTACTTTGTATTTCAACAGCTATCCTGTGACTGGAACCCAAACAATTTGATTTAAAACTTAACAAAGTATCCCCCAGTGCAACACTAGAGACATCCTTTTATCTGTAATGTTGATGAACCTAAAAATTAATGTTATGAATTCCCTGGTTCTGCTTCAAGAAAGTTTGGTTGTTAGGCTGATGTCTCACATCTGTGCAAAGAAAATAGTTTCACCACCTGCAACATCTCTGTAAGTAAGGACAGAGATGTCTGGTTTTCTGTAGTAAGTAAAGATGCCAGAATTTCTGCACATTAACATAGTTTTTGTTCTTTTCTTCTCAACCTTATCTTCTTGCTGTGCATATATAAATTTTATCTCCTCTTCTTTACTTAACACTAGAATCCTCAGCCGGTATACTTCTGTGTGACAGTGAATCAACAGGCTGTATACTCCATTCCCATAACAGAAGTAAGGGCACTGGAGACAATATGACACAAAAACCTTCCAGAGGCTTTCCAAGTGTCACTATAGGTAAGTTTCTTCATTGGTTTTTAGACTCTACATTTAAAGTGAGTGGAAAAAATTTTGCCACTGATGTTGACAGTTCCACATTGGAGGAAAGTACTATGTATGTTTGACATAATTCTAATAATAGAAAAGCTTATTTCCTCTTTCTGTTATTGTAAATTTTGTTTCCACTCTTTTGTTTGTGTGACAGTTATACAGCATATTTTATGTTAATCTTTAATTACTTTCAGCAGAAAGAGGTGAGCTATTTGCTCTGTTTCAGATTTTGATATTTGTGTGTTCAAGAAAACAAGGAATCATGAACACAATAATTTACTTTATTCCTAGTTACAAATCCCATCTCCTTTTTTCAAAATTTATTTTATTACTTTTCCCTGTGATTAAGTGTTCATTATTAAACGAAATATGTTTAGAATTGCTAAACCTAATTACAGAACATTCTGCAAATATGCTTTAAGCATCAAATAACTTTCTGATGACATTATGATATTCTTATATTGGTTATTCTTTTATTTTTACATTACATAACTCCAGACAAACATGATAGTATTACTTCAGATGGTGTAAAAAAAAGTCCCCAAATTCATAGTGAAGCTTTACTGAAAACTCGTCTGTGCATCCTTTTATATGAACATGCAATGTCCACCCACTTTTCAACATGGCCAGCAAGACCATGGTATTGTTTAAGACTGATATATTCTCCGTATCTAAAAAAATTATATGTTAACTATATAAATTAAATATACTACAAAGTGTGTGTGTGTATATATATATGTATTTATGTTCTTCTACTCCTATTGTTTCTATCTGCTAGTTAGATAGAAGGTCTTAAGGTCCTTTAGCCAGTAAGACCAGATCAGTTTGTCCCACTATCCTGACCAAATATAGTAGTACATTTTCCTCTTCCTGTAGTGTCTGGTTCTTTTCCAGTTTCTGTTACCAGTCAAAGTTTACTTAAAAAAACTGACTCGAGCTGGCATTCTTTTCTTGGTGTAGTATTAACTTTAGGTTTACTCTTGATCTATTCTCATAATTTTCTCTTTGTGTAAAATTGTTATGATTTGAAAGACGAAGGCAGCGTAAAATTTGCCTCTTCCTACACACCTGCGCAACGGGATCGGCCTAGCAGGGAGTTAGCTTTTTTCCTTGCCACCCGTACGGTGCTTTTCTTTGCATCTGTGGCTAGAAGAGTGTTGGTAACACACCAATCCTTTATCTATTGCTGAACTGTGCTTGCATAGTATCGAGGCTTCCTCCCTCTGCCTCATGTCCCATCAAAATAAATATGCTAGGGGTGAGCAAGAGGCTGGGAGGGGAGATAGTTGAGACAGGTGACCCTAACTGACCAAAGGGATATGCCATACTGTACGGTGTCATGCTCAGCAATAGAAAGCTCAGGGAAAGGGGTAGGAAGAGGGGAAGTTCATGGTTGTGATCTTCATCTTCTCAAGCAACTGTTATGCATGTTGAGGTCCTTCCCAGGAGGTAGCTGGATATCTGCTTACTGATGGGAAGCACTGAAAGAATTCCTTTTTCTGCACCAGTTTCTTGAGCAGCTTTTGCTTTCCTTATTAAACTGACATTGTGTTGATCCACAAGCCTTCTTGCCTTCCTTTTATTTTGTCCCCATCCTGCAGAAGATGGGAGTAAGCAAGAGGCCAGGGTGGGTGCTGGCTGGGATCAACCCACCACGGACTTTAAATGGGCAGGCAGTGAGACTGCATATATGTAGATACACACACACGCATACATACATATATATGTAGAAATGTATTGGTGTTGAGTTCTGTTTATTGAACAGTTTTTGCAATGACTTGCCATTGGTATAGCGTGAAGCAAATCATATCACGAATTTAAATGCATAGAAACGAGAACACATTTCTTCCATCTGGAAAAAAAAACCAACAAAACCAACAAAAATATTTACAGACCTCACTTCTCTGCATGAAAAATCCATGACCTGAAAAGGGCACTTGTTCACACTGTGGTTATGAGCCTTAGATCAACATCTTTTAAGTAGCTAAAGAATATCCCACGTCTTTTGGAAATAGAAATCCAATGGAAGTTTCCTATGGGGTATAGTTTAAAACCAGAGGTAGGAGATTAACAAATTAAACAAATCAGAATAGAATCAAAAGGCCAGTCCACGTACTCTCCAACCATCAGTAAAACTATGAAAGCATATGTATATCTTAAAATATTTATGCACATATATGTGCATTTGCTCTGCTACCAAAAAATGTTTCTATTGCATTCGTTCTTCTAGGTTAATAAAATGGAAATTTGAAGGAGAGGTGAAACCCGTATGACATATCTGTCAAAATATTCATTACAAACAAAACTCTTTACACTTTTTAACAGTAGATGTTATTTTATGCACATGTTTTGATGTCAGCATGATTATCTTTTTGTCATTCCTGGTTTGTAAGTACTCTTACTTAATTTGACAGCATTCATTCTCCTTCTTTAACTTTTTTTAATGTGCATTTCTTCAGAAAAGCTAGCATTCTGTTGTCAAGTACATTTTTACTGTAGTAAGTAAATCATCATTGACCTTTTCTAGATTGTCTGCAATGTCCCTTATTTGACATTATTAACATGATGCAATTTATCGATCTTTTATTTCATTGTAACATTTAAGTGCTGTGCAATAATTAAAGTGCAGTGTATGCTCTAAATGTTTTCTCCCATGTTTATTCCTCATGCATTCTTTTTTCCATTTATTTTTTTCCCCACCCCAATCTCTTCATTGTTTTTTGAAATTAACGTCATTAATGAAGAAGTGAGAGAAATAAATAAGAAAAATATTAAATTTGATCTGAATAAGTTCCCTAAGATGTCCCCTGGGTATGAGTTGCTTGACTAAAAAGATAGCACAGAAAATATCTCTGATTTTTTCCCAGTGTTTCAGTTTGGGACATTATACCTTAAAGTAGTACCATGCTGAAAAGTACAAAGTTGGACTGAATAAGTATTTTTCAAAGGAAAATGTCTACACAGCTAGGCATGTTGTAGATCATGATTAAAAGTTCAAATTTGATTGAGTCAGGGTACAAAACCAGTTATGAACAAATGTAATATTATGTATTAAAAAGTAAATAGAGGCAAACATTTTTTTAGCTTGGGCAAATATATTTTTGAACTTTATTTGACAAAATGGCTCAGCACAGCTTAAAGCAGTATGAGAGGAGTTCTGAAATGGCACCTGCCTACTTATCCATTTGTAATATTGACAGAACATAGATTTGTAGTATGCAGAGTTGACAATTTCCAACCGGATGTTGAAGCACTGATCTACATGACAGGAATTGTGATCATTAGTTGCCATGCTTGAAAAGGATGTGGACAGATTCAATGTGGTTAGGTGCAATCAGTCCTGAAATTAATGCATAAATGGAAGAGACACTTTTTCATTATTGCCTACTTTGGGGGAAACAGTGGGTGCAGTACTGTCAGAGTTCAGACTGATAGATATTGATACAAATCATTTTTATATGATCTGCCTATTTATTAGAATTGCTTTTCTGCTCTCTATATGGAAGTCCATGATGCATTACATTCTGAACTTCCCAATGTTCAGATTGCTGTTCTCATTGCAAGAAATAATGAAATGGATTCATTACTTTATTCTTAAAATATTTTGATTTATTTTAGGATATAATCTTTTCAATGATTTCATATAACCTTTTGTTGTCCAGTTCATTTATTTTACTGTAGAAGGGAACACATTATACATATTTTGAAGATAAAAAATTTCAATAAATATTTTAAGAGTATGCAAGTACACAAACAGAACAGGGGAAAAGACCTGAGAAGATACAAAGTCCAAAGGTGTTTTCAGCATTAGTAAAACTCAGGATTGTTAATATCACAACAAACATGGAGGAATTATGATTACAAGCAATTATTTCTTGGATAAGCAACTATGAAACAGAAACATTTTTTGGTGTAGTTTTAGATTTTCTTGCAAAATTATGCTTTGCAAAACAAGGATCTCTCACTTTGAATCCAGAAGTGCAAAGCTGAATCAAATAATAATCAATTGGAACCTCAAATTTTGCATATGTGGGGGATTCTCCTTTACATATTTAACCTTCGAATGCAGCAGAAGGAACTGGGAAAGCGTGAGTGCTGAAGGAAACTACTCTGAGTTCTCTGGACACAAAGATATTAAAAGGAAATTAACATTAGTACAGTGATGCAAACAATCTGATTAATAATGATTTATTAGTCTAGGGCTGTAGTGTTACTTCTGGGCTTCAGGCCAGTATCTCTTTAGAGACTTATACTTGTGGAAGAAAAGACTAAAATATATCCCTCAGTGCTAGTCTAAAAAACAATCAAACTATTTTTAAGGTGAATACAGGATTAGAACACTAGAAGTAGCATCAGGAGGGTAAAACACTGCTAAGATATACAAACACAAATGTATCATTAATGCAAAACTGAGAACATTGTATGTCTTCAGTATTTTCAACTGGGTTTGAGTGTTTATGCTCGTAAGAACATTGTTTTCACCTCTACAACACTATTTTTGATAGAGTTGTACATGATACTCTTCCAATTCTTTCCCATGCCTTATTTCAAGCGTACAATATATGGATTATTATGCCTTATCTCTCTTGCTTCTCTAATAAATGATTCTTCCATCATTTCATCTTAGATCTTTAGGGACTTCACTTTTTATCTTTTTTGTTGTTTGCTTGAAGTATGTTCTGTGACAGGTAAGGTGTTCTTCTCTGTGCTCACTTCATTAAATAAAGACCTGCTTATACATGCTTCCTCAAAATGAAAATTCCAACTATTGAAGTTTTTTCTGCAGTATGCTTTGAACTAATTATTTTTTAATATCTGCTGTTTTCTTAGTGTATGGTAATTCTTTGTTTGCTATTGTAATCCACAAGCTCTGTATTTTCACCTTGAAGCAAGCAGCCAGAACTCATATATTCACGCACTGTGGCACAATACTGAACAGCAATACCAGCTCAGATTCCCATAGCCAATACCAATTTGTTGATGCAGTGCCGTGTCTGGACTAATGAGACTTGATTCTCAGCCACTGTAGTTAGATAAAGGACTGTGCAAATATAGTCATGCTGTTTCTAAATCCAAGACTGACTTACTCAACACTAGCTTATCTCTAATAATGGTCCACATTGTTTATGGACTTATATTAAATTTTATACTAAAGAATATTTCTTGTGCAGTTAATGTTAGAATCATAGAATCATTAAGGTTGGAAAAGACCTCTAGGGCCATCAAGTCCAACCATCAACCAACAATACCATGCCTCCTAAACCATGCTCTGAAGTGCCACATCTACATGGTTTTTTGAACACCTCCAGGGATGGAGACTCCACCACCTCACTGGGCAGCCTGTTCCAATGTCTGACCACTCTTTCAGTAAAGAGATTTTTTTCTAATATCTGATCTAAACCTCCCCTGGCACAACTTGAGGCAATTTCCTCTCGTCCTATCATTAGTAACTTGGGAGAAGAGACCAACACCCACCTCACTACAACCTCCTTTCAGGTAGTTGTAGAGAGCAATAAGGTCTCCCTTCAGCCTCCTCTTATCCAGACTAAACCACCCCAATTCCCTCAGCCACTCCTCATAAGACCTGCTCTCCAGACCCTTCACCAGCTTCGTTGACCTTCTCTGGACACGCTCCAGCACCTCAATGTTTTTCTTGTACTGAGGGGCCGAAAACTGAACACAGTATTTGAGGTGCGGCCTCACCAGCGCTGAGTACAGGGGCACGATCACCTCCCTGCTCCTGCTGGCCACACTATTCCTGATACAAGCCAGGATGCTGTTGGCCTTCTTGGCCACCTGATCACACTGCTGGCTCGTGTTGCCTTTGGCCAGTTTGGGTCAGCTGTCCTGGCTGTGCCCGCTCCCCTCCCAGCTACTTGTGCACCTGGCTTGATACAATGTTAACATATAAAGGAAAAGCAAACAGCCATATTCTAGGCTGAGAATGATTTAAAACAATGTAAGTAAAGTAAAAAACAAAGACAATAATGACATTGATACAGGGAACATAATATTTCTGGTAGGCTATTTAAAAGAAACTTTGGTTCTGTCTTTGAACATTTTCCAAAGCTGCAATAGCAAGAGCTCATATTTCTCCGACATCCATTTTCATAAAGAACAAGACTAATGTTCCTTGTTAAACTACGTCACAATAAGATCTACTCTACATAACATTACTTTTATCATCAAGATCAGCACCAAGCAACTTCCTGTGCTGAAAATTATTTTGGCATGATTTAAAACAAAATGCTAATTAACAGCTTTCTTTAGAGGGAGAACATGGATGGCAATATTGAATTTGTTCAGATTTTCCAATAAGACAGCCTTCCAGGCTTCAAGAGCTTGCAGATCTGTTTAGATGAATAATATTTCTCACAACCGAGGTCTTCCTCTCTATGTAAGCTATGTAAGATCCATCCACGGTTGAAGGAGGAAGCATTCATCAGAACTTGAGGCATGTAGAATATAAATAAGGAATGAAGAATACATCTAGAAGGTTCCAAAAATCATGGAGATGCATGGGCAAATTATGTCTATCATCTGTACTGCATGTGCAAAATCTGTTAAAATAACATGGAAAAATATTTGATTACATGGAAATTAAAGCAGTCATTTAAGCCTGTAAATTTTAATGTAGTTTTGTATCCTCTACACCTCCCACAGCTTTCTTTATCTTATTGCCTACTCTACTTCCTTTGCAAACTCCAATTTTTTTTTTTTCCCCAAAAATTTTTATAGGACTTCCGTCTTTGCCCTTTCCATGTACCCATCCACTTTGATTTGTCTCCTTTAAGAGGTAGTTATTCTGGTGCACTCTGTTCTGGAAAGTGTAATAGAAATAAAACAATTTATGTTGAATGGGACCTCTGGAAGTCATGTAGTACAACCTCCTGCTCAAAGAGGTTCAATGAGAGTAGGTTGCTAAACACTGTATCCAGATGAGGTTTGAATAAATGTCCTCAAGTGTATCTCCAAGGAACAGGGGCAACCTGTTCCTGTAACTGACCAAATTAATGATAAAAAAAAATCCCTTAAATGTATTCCAAACTTCCCGTGATATAAATTGCAACTGTTTTCTATTCTCCTGTCATTATGCACCCTAAAGAAGAGTTTTTGGCTCCATCTTCTCCATAGCTTCCAATTACGAAAAGAGTATCCTGATCAATCCCTGATAAGCCTTCTGCTCTTAAGACAGAAAAATGCCAGTTGTCTCAGCCTATCCTCTTCTGTCATGTACACCTAATTATCCTGGTGGCCTTACACTAGACTTTCTCCAGTATGTCAATGTCTTTCTTTTACTGGAGAGCTCAATACTGGACAGAGTACTCTAGATCTGGTTCCACAAGTGTTGAAAGGCAGGGGAGGAAGGGGGGGTGGTACTTCCTTCTGTCTGCCAGCAGCACGTTTGTTAATCCCACCCAGGAGGTTGTTGGTCTTTGCTGCAAGGGCACACTTCTGATTCATGTTCAAGTTGTTGTCATCAGGATCCCAAGGTCTTTTCTGCAAAGCTGCTTTTTATTCTGTACTAGATTATTCCTGCCCAGGTGCAGGACTTTACACTTATATTTGCTGAAGTTGATGAGGTTCCTGTCAGCCCATTACTCCAGGCTGTCAAGGTCCTCCTGAACAACAGCCCTACTCTCCAGCAGTGCGATTAGTACAGAATCTGTACTGGGAAGTTCAGATGTAGAAAAAGGAATTTTCTGTGGTCCATACTTAATAGTTTCCCTATTCATTTTATAAAGGTCTTGTACTGTTTCTTCATTTCTATCACCTTCACCACCATAAAAGGGGATCAGTAAACAGAGATGCTTATGTCTCTTCTGACTTGAGACAGGTCCTTTAAACAGTGGACTGTTTGGTGTAGCATAGCTGCATGTTCTTGGCTCAGTTTTACTGAAAAAAGTTGTTGGCATAGCCTAAGAAAGTAGACAAGCTAAAACTATGTAAGATAAAAAAGGTAAAAAAAAAGACAATAGTATAATTGTTGAGACAGCAGTCATTGGCAGCTCAAGGACTCAAGAAGACAAATAATTACCCGAAAGAATATAAAACATTAAAAATCCCCTCAAAGAACTGGATGGTTCTTTCCCACCTGACATATGACCACCTGGTCACAGAGATTCATTGGTTGCGTCATTGGGCTTTGTGAGCAAATTAATGCTTGGTCTAAATGGTAGTGATTCCAGACACTTTGCCTTTAAGCATTAACCAATAAAAAATTTTACTGTACTTTTAAGTTGTGTTTATCTTGCTTGCAGAGTCACTCTGTCTAGCGAAGGATATCCAAGAAATAGAGACCCAAAGAGCGATGATTACAAACCAGCGTTACAAGAAGACTGTTGCAGACCACATAAAAGTTCATTCTGAAGGTCTTTATGTGCTTTACAGAGATAGCAAATATGAGAATATATGCTGTATGACTGCCTATTCCTACACCAAGGAGTTTCCCTAAGCACGTAGTTTCCGTCTCCTTCTCAGCTTGGTTTCCTTTTCTCTAGCAAGTATGTATGACAGTTGGGAACACTAGTGGATGCCTTGCCTGCTGCACGTGAAGGACAAAATGCAGCTGTCGCTTTCCTGGCAACTGAGAAGGCAGATAAAAGGCATAAACCCACCTCCTGCGACAATAAATGATTTCATTTTGACTGGATGAAAATTAAAAGAAAAAGGCAAACAAACAAGCAGTGGAGAAGTTTACCACTCACTAAGGATCTCTTTGGTCTTCAGCATACCATTCTTCATCATCCTCAGTCTTCTGTTGCAAATAGGAGCAACTGAATGATCTTCCTTATTCCTCTTCTCCGGGGACACAAGAGCAAGGAGAGAGTAGTCTTCTCATGTCTAACGAACTGTTTCCTCTACAAGCCAGAAGATTACCTTAGAACTGTTCTACACTTGCTTTTGTACTTAGTACTTGGACGAACACAGAACTGATTTTAAGTACTGTAAGAAAATATTTGAGCCACATTATTCATATAAATTACTTTATCTCTTGATTTATGTAATATGTGTGCCTGAAGTGGATGATTTGTTTCGTTGAGATCACTATAAGAAAAAAACCCAAACAATGTTAAAATTAAGCATTAATAATTCATACATTTTTAGACATTTGTTTCAGTTAAATAAAATAGAAATGTAGCCACATAAAAATCCATACAGTTTTAGGCTGATTAGATCAATAAAGTATGATCTCATGAAGGATTTTATTATTATTCTTCCTTTCTATGCTAACTGACTTCAGAAAAGCTGTTTCTGTACATATTTTGCGTTGAATACTGAAAAACTGTTAAGTGGATTTATTGTAAGATCATTCAAGCCATTTTATTAGTTCAAATGAACTTTGTTAAGATTTAGTTTTATATATAATTATAAAAATGACAAAAAATAAAAATAAACCTAAACATTCTCTCCAGATGATTTAACTCAGATAATATATCAGCATCAGCCTTCATAGTGGAATAAAGGGTTTCAGCTTCTTTTTCAAAAGCTGCTCATTTCATTAAAAAGTGTTTCTAGAACTTACAGCTGCAGAGGTGAATCTGGAGAAACTCATGTCACAATACCCATCTTAGTCCATAAAGACCTTGAAAAAGTAGTCATGAGGAAACCAGTACTTAAAGTATTACATATGTGCTAACTTTTTCCATGATGAAACATGACAAGTGTCCTTTAAGGGGGGTTGGCATAAAGGCAGAACAAAGGGAACAAGTCTGAAAGCACAGAAAGAAAAGGGAGCTTAAAAACCCCACATGTACGTACAGCCTGACCGCCACCATCTAATGCCAGTGGCATTTTATTTTGCCATCCCGCTAGGAAGAATTTAATCTTTAGGCACAGCGTGGGAGAACTTCTAAATAAAGCTAACAAGACACACCTATCTATGTCATCTTAATAATACCCATATCAGTGCCTCTAAATAATCTATATACAGCCAGAATGAAAGATTAAAGTATGTGTTCATTAAATTTAACTGCATTATGAAGTTTGCAAAATCTGGAGCAAGACTGCTACAGAGAAGGAACTAGTGTATAGATAAATTCAACATATTCACATTCTCTTCTGACTAAAGCAAAATATAATCAGACAATATGAATATGTAGTACTGTATCCACATAATGATGTAGATTTTTACAACTGAAAAATAGAAACTGTGCTTACTGAAAATTATCTTGCAATGGTATTACATATGTTCCTGCTCCGATACCTAAAAACCCTACAAATTCAATATGTGTAAGTCCCATATTCTTCCAACTGTATCAGTAGTGAGGAAGGTGAAGAAAAAACTAGGAAAGCTACATCCTGGCTTAAAAAAATACCATCTGACTTTGAATTAAAACTGTCCTAGAATTGTAACCACTGTAGAATTGAAGTCACAACCAATTTTCACATAGTTAATAAAAGCTGCTCACAAATTGATGTTGGGGATACGAAAAAAAAAAGAGATTTTTGATGCAGCTTAGTTGGAAGGCACATTTATTTATTAATGGTATCTCTTGTAGCTTCCTTTCCCTCTCATGAGGTGTGGAAGGTGCAATTTCAGTGACTCTGCTGTAATTCTTCTATAACTCTTCCACAGATGCTTTAATGTCAATCAATCCTGTCTCTCTGTAGTAGCTGACTGTCCCCCTAGCACCACAATTCTATTCATTCAATTCATATTGAATTCTTTTGCTATATTAAAAGGACAGTTGGCTAGCATCAGGAAGACAGGGTTGATTGACTAGGCTTCTGTGCAAGAATTACAGTAGAATTACAGCACAGATGCAGAAATTGCAGCCTGCTGCTCCATGGAGAATCTTGAATGGAAATGGTGCTGGGAGAGAGGAATTGCACCTATCAGAGATACTGCTAATAGTAGGAAAGTCTCCCTTAAATTAATCCTCATTAAAAGCAATTTAGGAAAAAATTATGAAACCTAAACTCCATTTTGAAGTACAGTGGTTTTGAAAAAGAATACAAAATCCTTAAAAGATAAAGGCCTTTTTAAACTACTGTTTGAAAAACTGTTTTTCTAGGGATTGTAGTAATGTTATACT
Source organism: Phalacrocorax carbo (assembly GCF_963921805.1). Lineage (NCBI taxonomy): Eukaryota > Metazoa > Chordata > Aves > Suliformes > Phalacrocoracidae > Phalacrocorax > Phalacrocorax carbo. The sequence continues at coordinate 33,678,297 of NC_087514.1, read as the reverse complement.
GTTCTGACAGCATTACTACTCCATAGCTTTGATCATCTAAATATCAGGGATATATTAAAAGATAAATAGCAGGTTTTCTGAGGAGAAACAGTTAAACTGTATTTATTAAAACATAGTTTGGCATTTTCACCCTGATTCTTTCCTCCAATGAGAATTTAAAAATCACACATGCATATTTTCCTTAAACTAGTATTGCTGAGTTTAAATACAAAATAAGTAGATGTTTTAGGGGGAATTCAGATATGTTATTATCATCCACAGACCAAAATCGTTTATTTTAAAACCAGACAAATCTTGAATTTTTTTTTTCCAAATGGCTTTTGGAAGTGATTTAACAGAATTTTAATGCTTCTGAGTTAATAAATTTGTGTTATTATAGTTATATTTTAAGATATTAGGATCATTACTGCATATGGGGGCATAGTATAATAATTCAAAAACCTCACTATCATCCTGCTTTAATTTGCTGTGTAATGAAATTCACGAAGGTATTGCCTACACCATGAGAGATACATTTAGTAAAAGATTTATATTATCCATCTACATCAGTATCTTCAAAGTATTTTTGCAGTATGTCATAGCTTTCAGCTGCTCCATTTCATTTTGTGATACAGTAGTGATCATATATGATATAAAACATGTATTAACTCAGTAGATTCTTCTTTCCAAAGCTTCCAAACTAGAATACTTGTTTCTACAACTTTTAGCTTACTATTATTGTTACTGTTTTTAACATTTTGATCCCAATTCTATTATCGTAACTATTTTTTTTCTTTTTTTCAGTTTTAGACAATTTTTCTCCCTGAAATAAATAAGGTATACTACACATTTAGATCAATAGGTAACAAAATTTAGCAGGATTTATTCTGGATACAAAGTACCTGCCCAGAACAGATTATATATCTAGTTTTTACAAGAGTAGTATGGGCTTTGATTAACTGTTGCCCAATCTAATAATACTGTTAGCAGTTCTCTGGTATCTTGGCTTATCCTTTTTTAGTATGGATATGGATAATGTTACTCAAATCAACCTTTGGAATATCTAGAAACATTTGATCTCCCTGATCATAGCTATTCTATGCATAGACATGTGACTGCCACATAGTTATGACTGGATAGATTAATGTTCTGCTTCTGGCAGGGGACAAAATTCTTGAGATCCTGAAATGTATATGTTTTTGGCAGGAAGACATGAAGACAGAGAGGATCCAGTGCTTGTTTGGTCTGGTGTTTATTTACCCTCGCTGCTAAATTATTAACTCCCACTCTGGAAAGTTCAACGGCATTATTTCGTCTTGTGCTTGACTGTTTGAACAAGATAGTTCACCAAGTGACACTACATAATGCACTGTTTGCCTAGTCTGCACTTAGCATTATGCTTCACTCTGCAGAACTTCATGACTTGAGAGAAATAGTGTCAGTCCTAATGGTAAGCTATAGAGTTTCCATGTTTACATTTCAGTCACACTTCAGGCACACAAGAAGACTCACATCAGCTCTTTTGATGGGATAGATCTACAGCATATAGCTGCAGACTGGGAGAACCACAGATGATGTGGTTTTCCAAAGGATGGCAGTTCTCTTTGTGCTTCCTCCTCTATCTTTTCTCCTCCACTTTGCCGTACCCCACAGACCTCAGCCTCATGTCTCTTCACTGCTACCTCTGTTGTCCTGGTATAGCTGTGGACTTGAAATGGGATACTACACCACCTAATGGGAAAGGTGCAACCAGAGAAAGAGGGTTATATTTTTAACCCAATGAGTATTCCCATCCAGTTCATAACATGTCCACAGAAGGACCTAGACTGACAGAGTGTGGAGAGCGCAGAGTAGGGGGCAGGATGAGTCAGGCAAAGGCAACTTTAACATTTCTTTTTAAAACTTGTTTTTGATTCCTAGCAACTTATTGCCAGCATATTGGACTGAGACAGAAAGAAGGTGTCATGGTCTTCTAGGGAAACACAACATCCCAGAACCACAGTACAGAAATAGGAAACAGGTTTTTTTCCTGGGAAATGACACTTTTACCATGACTGGCTTCTACCTTATCCAATAATTCTTTTAGTAGAATTGTCAACACATCATAAATCATTTGATATGATACTATACTTCCTTCTTTCTTAATGAAAGTCTAGTAATAAAGGTCTAGTATGTATCTCAAATGAAACACTGGTAGAAACATTCATTAAGTTCCTTACTTGTTCAGTTCTAGCTATTAGCATGTGTTTTTTTTAAACTGTTTAGTGTCTTATAAAGTATCTGGAAGCTTCTTACATAAATATTAAGTAACAGGGGTATCAGCGTGGCACCAAGAATTGATCTCTGCCACAAAAATTTCATGGAAGAGGAAAAATTATTATTAATCTGCTTAAGACTTCTCTAGAAGAGAAAAAAAGCCAGAGAAAAGCACTTATCTTTATCAGATTTTATAACCAAATGTAGGAACTGCTCTGACAATGAAATTAAGTTTGTTCTATAAATATCGACCAGCATTACTGATAGTTTATTATTTGCTTCTTTATCGACTGAGTCCTCGATTGGGATTTTTTTGTTGGTTTTTTGTTTTTTTTTTTTCCACGACTGTTGTCAGAATACATTTACAGTTTTGTGGAACACTGGGGGACTCGGGCTACTAAAGTTAATTTCCTTTGCCTGCTTTTCCAAGGCTAGGTAAAAATTATATGCAGTCTTGCATTAATAAAAAGAAAAATATAAAAAGAAAAATAAATAAAAGTGTGACCTAGGTAATCTAAATCCTTTAGAATTATTCAACAATTATTTTATTTTTATTGTATAAAGATGGACCCTGTTTCTTTTCAGAACTTCAAACAGAATTATTGAACAGATTTCATCACCTCTGTCTAGTAATAAACCTATACCACTAGTAAGACTTTGTTCTTTGCTAGGGCTTTAGGCTTTGTGTTTTTTTTTTTTTCACCAGAAGCTTGGCCTTATTTTTCTTAGTCCTGGGACCCAAGATTTTCACAGAATCACAGGGACCTCTGGAGATCTTGTCCAAACCCACTGCTTGAGCAGGTACACCTAGAGCAGTGGGCAGAGGACAGCATCAGGCAGGTTTTGAATATTTAAAGAGAAGGACAATCCACAGCCTCTCTGGGCAGCCTGTTCCAGTGCTTAGTCACCCTCAAAGTAAGGAATTTTTTCCTCATATTCAGGTGGAACTTCCTGTGTTCCAACTTGTGCCCATTGACCCCTGTCCTGTCTTTGGGCACCACTGAAAAGAGTCTGGTCCCATCCTTTTGACACCCACCCTTTAGATATTTATAGGTATTGATAAGATCCCCCCTCAGTCTTTTCTTCTCCAGGCTGAACAAACCCAGGTATCTCAGCCTTTCCTCACAAGAGAGATGCTCTAGTACCCTGATCATCTTGGTAGTTCTTCGCTGGACTCTCTCCAGTAGTTTCTTGTCTTCCTTGAACTGGGGAGCCCAGAACAGGACACAGTACTCTAGATGTGGCCTCACTAGGGCAGAGCAGAGGGGTAGGATAACCTCCCTCGACCTGCTGGCCACGCTTCTTTTAATGCAGCCCAGGATACTGTTGGCCTTCTTGGCCACAAGGGCACGTTGCTGGCTCATGGTCAACATTTTGGTGTTCTTGTATCATTTCTGTGCTCTCAATAATTTCCTGGTTTTACTGTTTTCTTAACATTTTCCCATTTTATTTCTAATTCCTACATTCATGTTGATACAAGTGAACTTTCATCAAATTTGTCCTGTTTATTGACAGAGGGTGTTTTCTTATCTGTGGGCGTTGCTTGAACTGGATAGCAGTTCTTTTCTCTCAGAGATATCTCAAAGCACAGGTGTAAGAAATTCTTCCTTTTTCATTTAGTTTCTCAGGGGAATTTATGTTAGTTATTATTTTATTACTTGAACTCTTTAACATATAAGAAAGGTCATTCAAAAGTCTAATGAGAAAGCATACGACATTATGCTTTCAGTATGCATTCTCACCTTTATTAGAAGGATTTATTTGTATGCAAGTTACACTGCATTTGCCAATTGAGTAAAGGTAAAGCCGTGTAAGCTCTCTAGTGTGGATGCAACTATATCGTATGAAAATAATGTATAGCTGCACAGATGAGGCTTTATCTGTTCAGAAAAGGTTTCACAGTGATTCTTTCTTCCATTTTGATTATACAGGTACAACTAAAAAAAGAGTCATCAGTTTGCTTTGCTTTAAGCTGAGTCACATCTGAATTGCACAATATAATACTGCCCTTTGTCAGAATTAGGTGGGAAGGTGTTTTGTGTTGTCAGGTTTATGCACTGAATGCTGAATTTTTTCAACGCATAGAGTTGGATCTTTATAGTGCAAGATTTAACAAAGTTCTGGAACGACTACTAAAGCAAATAATTTGCAGCATATTATGGCATTTGATTGTTTCGTTTACTATCTAAAAATAAAAACAATCAGAGGGATAATACAAAAAAGACATGTTAACAGTGTGACGTTGCAATAATTTCCACAAAAGAATCTGACTATGCTATACAAGCATATGGCAGAAGTTGTGTGACTTTTTTAATAAGTAATGACCTTTTACATCTCTCATTGACACCTGCACAAAACATGTGCATGTATCTTATTAGTCTAGACAATATTATTAAATGGTTTCAGCTAACATGAGACGTAGACTGGGATATAGACAGGAGCTATCTATCTGGTTTACACTTATTTTAAAGAAAAGTAAAGAAATCATAGCAGTTTGGAGGAACTTATTAAGTCTTAAAATCTAAATAAATCCTCTGTGATTTATTAGATGTTTCTTACTTAGAATTCCAAGTTAGCTTAGTTTTGGAAATTTAGCTGTTACTGGTTGATCATTTCACAACAATGATCAGGAGTACTTTTCTCCTACCTGCTTAGAAAGTTGCAACCTCTTCTAGATATGGATATTATAGCTAACCATACCTTTATTATCTGTTAATTGGACTTCTGAGAGCAGTCTTTTTAAGAGTATTCTTACTGAGTTTATTCAGAGCCTGAAGCTGGAGTTGGACGTGCTGTTCTTGTGACATCAAGAAATGGCTACAGTGTGAAGAGCTGTCCCTGAAGAATAACCACAAGCAGGTTGAAAGCTTATGGGTAAGAACCAGAGACAGAGGCAACAAAGGGAACCTTGAGGTTGGTGCCTACTACAGGCCACCTGATCAAGGGGAGCATATTGACAAAGCCTTCTTCCTCCAACTCCAGGAGGTTTTATGCTCACAGGCTCTCATCCTACTGGGGGACTTCAGCCTCCCCAACATCTGCTGGAAAAGTAGCACCGTGAGCTGTAGGCAATCCAAGAGATTCCTAGAATGCATTGAGGATAACTTCTTGAGCCAGGTAATAGACAGCCTTATCCAAGGGGATGCAATACTGGACCTGATGGTCACCAATGCAAGCAAGCTCATGGGTGAAGTCAAGACTGGAGGCAGCCTGGCTGCAGTGATCACATATTGGTAGAGTTCATACTCCTGAGGGGTATGGAAAAAGAGAGGAGTATAGTCAAGACCCTAAATGTTAGGAAAGCAGACTTCCAGCTCTTCAGGGAGTTAGCCAGCAGAACCCCATGGGAAACAGTCCTTGGGGCAAGGGAACAGAACAGAGCTGGCAGATCTTTAAGGATGTGTTCCATATAGTGCAAGAGCTTTCACTTCCCAGGTGTAAGAAATCAGGCAAAGAAGGGAAGAGAGCAGCATGGCTGAGTCGAGACATGCTGGTCAAACTAAAGAGCAAGAGGGAACTGCACAAGCAGTGGAAGCAGGGACAGGTATCCTGGGAAGACCATAGGGACATTGCCTGGTTGTGTAGGGATGGGGTCAGGAGGGCCAAGGTGCGGCTGGAGCTGAATTTGGCAAAGGATGCAAAGAATAACAAGAAGGCCTTCTACAGGTAAGTCAACCAGAGAAGGAAAGTTAAAGAAAGCATTCACCCTCTGATGGTGGCGTAGTATCAACAGGCGAGGAGAAGGCTGAGGTACTCAACAACATTCTTGCCTCAGTCTTCACTAGTAACCTCTCTCCTCACCCTTCTCAAGTCAATGGACTGCATTATGGGGACCAGGGTGGTAAAGGCCCTCCCACTGTAAGGGAAGATCACGTTCATGACCACCTGAGGAACCTGGACATACACAAGCCTATGGGACCTGATGAGATACATCCCAGAGTCCTGAAGGAATTGGCTGACGTAGTTGGCAAGCCACTCTCCATGCTACTTGAAAAGTCGTGGCAGTCAGGTGAAGTCCCTGGGGACTAGAAGAAGGGAAATATTGTGCCCATCTTTAAAAAGGGTTGAAAGGAGGGCCCAGGGAACTACCGTCATGTCAGCCCTGACTCTGTGCCTGCGAAAATAAAGGAACAGATCCTCCTAGAAGCTATGCTAAGGCACATGGAGGACAGGGAGGTGATTTGAGGCAACCAGCATGGCTTCACCAAGGGCAAGTCCTGCCTGACCAACCTAGTGGCCTTCTATGATGGAATGACTACATCAGTGGACAAGGGACGACTTATGGATGTCATCTATCTGGACTTCTGTAAGGCCTTTGACATGGTCTCCCACAGCATCCTTCTCTCTAAACTGGGAAGATATGGATTTGATGGGTGGACTCTTCGGTGGATAAGGAATTAGTTGGATGGTCGCATCCAGAGGGTAGTGGTCAATGGCTTGATGTCCAGATGGAAACCAGTGATGAGTGGTGTTCCTCAAGGGTCTCTACAGTACCAGTACTCTTTAATATCTTCATCAATGACATAGACAGTGGGATCGAGTGCACCCTCAACAAGTTTGCAAATGACACCAAGCTGAGTGGTGCAGCTGACATGCCAGAAGGACAGGATGTCATCCAGAGAGACCAAAACAAGCTAGAGAGATGATCCTGTGAGAACCTCATGAGGTTCAACAAGGCCAAGTGCAAGGTCCTGCACCTGGGTCAGGGCAACCCCCAGTATCAATACAGGTTGGGGGATGAAAGGATTGAGAGCAGCCCTGTGGAGAAGGACTTAGTGAGGACTTAGAAGGTACTGGTGAATGAAAGGCTGGATATGAGCCAACAATGTGTGCTTGCAGCACAGAAAGCCAATCACATCCTGGGCTGCATCAAAAGACATGTGGCCAGCTTGAGGGAGGTGATTCTGCCCCTCTGCTCTGCTCTGGTGAGATCCCACCTGGACTACTGCATCCAGCTCTGGAGCCATCAGCACAAGGACATGGAGCGGGTCCAGAGGAGGGCCACAGAAATGATCTGAGGGCTGGAGCACCTCTCCTGTGAGGATAGGCTAAGAAAGTTGTGGTTGTTCAGCCTGGAGAAGAGAAGGCTGAGGGGAGATCTTATTGCATCTCTTCGGTACTTAAAGGGGGACTATAGGAGGGATGGAGGCAATCTCTTTAGCAAGCCTATTGTGACAGGACAAGGGGTAATGGCTTTAAACTAATGGAGGGTAGATTTAGACTGGATATATGGAAAAAATTTTTTACAATGAGGGTGGTGAAACACTGGAACAGGTTGCCCAGAGAGGTGGTAGCTGCCCCATCCCTAGTAACATTCAAGGTCAGGCTGGATGGGGCTCTGAGCAACCTGATCTTGTTGGAGATGTCCTTGGTCATTGCAGGGGGGTTGGACTAGATGACCTCTAAAGATCCCTTCCAACATAAACCATTCTATGATTCTACGGTCTGTAACAGGTGAAAACACTATGTACTGATCCCACTCATCTCTCATTGGTTGGTTTTCTTTCCCTCCCTTCAGATGTTACCGCTTCGACAGCCCTCCCTTGAGTGACATTCTAGTCAAGTTCTGTCAAAATGAGGAAAAACTCATTGTTATTAAATATGTAAGACTATTTGTATTGTTTAGACAGAATCTTTTTAGAGAGCCGTGATACACGGACATCTGCCAGCAAAGCAGAGTCAAATTAGGAAGCAGTGAGTCTCCATGTGTGACCTGGGAAAGATAACCTCCCTGCAGAGCTCCACTGCAGCCAGAGCAGTTTGCATGACCAAGCTGATGTGGTCTATAGTACCTTCAGCACTTTGAGTTCTGCGCTGACTTAGTCTTCCACATGCTGCTTAACATGTGTATTTTGACTTTAAAATACTAATTGAACTACACCTTACCTGAAAGGTTTCCTTGCTTTTTCACAAATGAAATGGGAATAATTTTATCTATCCTTTTTTGTATTTGAAGAATCTAGAGGTAAAAGTGTTCTACAGCACTTTATAATGATTTATTTGATAATACACCACCAGAAAGCATTCTCTGATATGCAGCTTGAACTTTTCCATTCTTAGTTTAATCCTATTACTGCTGTTTAAATCCCTGTTTATCACCCTGAGTGATTCTTCTCCTGCTTTGGATTTACACTCCCAAGATATTCAGAGACTGTTATCAAGTCCCCCCATTTGAGCAAAGAGTAAGCCATGGCATATTATATATATTTAATAATTTTAATTCTGTATTATTCTACCTGCCATACAGTTTTGTGGTAGTTTGTGTTTTCCAAAACATCTGTAGTTTGTGGGTAGGGTTTTGATAATAAGAAACCTGCAAAACAGCATGCA